>NW_027369511.1:0-42176 GCF_046119375.1 Phyllobates terribilis
AAATTTCAGAATTGCACCTTGCAATGCGGAGAAATTACTGTTTGTGCATTTACAATATTCATTGATTTTTGCCATTGAAAAACGTCCAGAAATGATTGAAGCTACTGACTGAATGAAAGGAGCTGGCATCTCACTCTCTTTGAATCTTCTTTATCATGCTAAGAGGAGCAGGAAAAAGCAAAAAATTTCAGAATTGCACCTTGCAATGCGGAGAAATTACTGTTTGTGCATTTACAATATTCATTGATTTTTGCCATTGAAAAATCGTCCAGAAATGATTGAAGCTACTGACTGAATGAAAGGAGCTGGCATCTCACTCTCTTTGAATCTTCTTTATCATGCTAAGAGGAGCAGGAAAAAAGCAAAAAATTTCAGAATTGCACCTTGCAATGCGGAGAAATTACTGTTTGTGCATTTACAATATTCATTGATTTTTGCCATTGAAAAACATCATGTTATTCATATACCAGAAATGTTTGAAGCTACTGACTGAATGAAAGGAGCTGGCATCTCACTCTCTTTGAATCTTCTTTATCATGCTAAGAGGAGCAGGAAAAAGCAAAAAATTTCAGAATTGCACCTTGCAATGCGGAGAAATTACTGTTTGTGCATTTACAATATTCATTGATTTTTGCCATTGAAAAACATCATGTTATTCATATACCAGAAATGTTTGAAGCTACTGACTGAATGAAAGGAGCTGGCATCTCACTCTCTTTGAATCTTCTTTATCATGCTAAGAGGAGCAGGAAAAAGCAAAAAATTTCAGAATTGCACCTTGCAATGCGGAGAAATTACTGTTTGTGCATTTACAATATTCAATGATTTTTGCCATTGAAAAACGTCCAGAAATGATTGAAGCTACTGACTGAATGAAAGGAGCTGGCATCTCACTCTCTTTGAATCTTCTTTATCATGCTAAGAGGAGCAGGAAAAAGCAAAAAATTTCAGAATTGCACCTTGCAATGCGGAGAAATTACTGTTTGTGCATTTACAATATTCATTGATTTTTGCCATTGAAAAACATCATGTTATTCATATACCAGAAATGTTTGAAGCTACTGACTGAATGAAAGGAGCTGGCATCTCACTCTCTTTGAATCTTCTTTATATCATGCTAAGAGGAGCAGGAAAAAGCAAAAAATTTCAGAATTGCACCTTGCAATGCGGAGAAATTACTGTTTGTGCATTTACAATATTCATTGATTTTTGCCATTGAAAAACGTCCAGAAATGATTGTAGCTACTGACTGAATGAAAGGAGCTGGCATCTCACTCTCTTTGAATCTTCTTTATCATGCTAAGAGGAGCAGGAAAAAGCAAAAAATTTCAGAATTGCACCTTGCAATGCGGAGAAATTACTGTTTGTGCATTTACAATATTCATTGATTTTTGCCATTGAAAAACGTCCAGAAATGATTGAAGCTACTGACTGAATGAAAGGAGCTGGCATCTCACTCTCTTTGAATCTTGTTTATCATGCTAAGAGGAGCAGGAAAAAGCAAAAAATTTCAGAATTGCATCTTGCAATGCGGAGAAATTACTGTTTGTGCATTTACAATATTCATTGATTTTTGCCATTGAAAAACGTCCAGAAATGATTGAAGCTACTGACTGAATGAAAGGAGCTGGCATCTCACTCTCTTTGAATCTTCTTTATCATGCTAAGAGGAGCAGGAAAAAGCAAAAAATTTCAGAATTGCACCTTGCAATGCGGAGAAATTACTGTTTGTGCATTTACAATATTCATTGATTTTTGCCATTGAAAAACATCATGTTATTCATATACCAGAAATGATTGAAGCTACTGACTGAATGAAAGGAGCTGGCATCTCACTCTCTTTGAATCTTCTTTATCATGCTAAGAGGAGCAGGAAAAAGCAAAAAATTTCAGAATTGCACCTTGCAATGCGGAGAAATTACTGTTTGTGCATTTACAATATTCAATGATTTTTGCCATTGAAAAACGTCCAGAAATGATTGAAGCTACTGACTGAATGAAAGGAGCTGGCATCTCACTCTCTTTGAATCTTCTTTATCATGCTAAGAGGAGCAGGAAAAAGCAAAAAATTTCAGAATTGCACCTTGCAATGCGGAGAAATTACTGTTTGTGCATTTACAATATTCATTGATTTTTGCCATTGAAAAACATCATGTTATTCATATACCAGAAATGTTTGAAGCTACTGACTGAATGAAAGGAGCTGGCATCTCACTCTCTTTGAATCTTCTTTATCATGCTAAGAGGAGCAGGAAAAAGCAAAAAATTTCAGAATTGCACCTTGCAATGCGGAGAAATTACTGTTTGTGCATTTACAATATTCATTGATTTTTGCCATTGAAAAACGTCCAGAAATGATTGTAGCTACTGACTGAATGAAAGGAGCTGGCATCTCACTCTCTTTGAATCTTCTTTATCATGCTAAGAGGAGCAGGAAAAAGCAAAAAATTTCAGAATTGCACCTTGCAATGCGGAGAAATTACTGTTTGTGCATTTACAATATTCATTGATTTTTGCCATTGAAAAACGTCCAGAAATGATTGAAGCTACTGACTGAATGAAAGGAGCTGGCATCTCACTCTCTTTGAATCTTGTTTATCATGCTAAGAGGAGCAGGAAAAAGCAAAAAATTTCAGAATTGCACCTTGCAATGCGGAGAAATTACTGTTTGTGCATTTACAATATTCATTGATTTTTGCCATTGAAAAACGTCCAGAAATGATTGAAGCTACTGACTGAATGAAAGGAGCTGGCATCTCACTCTCTTTGAATCTTCTTTATCATGCTAAGAGGAGCAGGAAAAAGCAAAAAATTTCAGAATTGCACCTTGCAATGCGGAGAAATTACTGTTTGTGCATTTACAATATTCATTGATTTTTGCCATTGAAAAACATCATGTTATTCATATACCAGAAATGTTTGAAGCTACTGACTGAATGAAAGGAGCTGGCATCTCACTCTCTTTGAGTCTTCTTTATCATGCTAAGAGGAGCAGGAAAAAAGCAAAAAATTTCAGAATTGCACCTTGCAATGCGGAGAAATTACTGTTTGTGCATTTACAATATTCATTGATTTTTGCCATTGAAAAACGTCCAGAAATGATTGAAGCTACTGACTGAATGAAAGGAGCTGGCATCTCACTCTCTTTGAATCTTGTTTATCATGCTAAGAGGAGCAGGAAAAAGCAAAAAATTTCAGAATTGCACCTTGCAATGCGGAGAAATTACTGTTTGTGCATTTACAATATTCATTGATTTTTGCCATTGAAAAACTTGTTATTCATATTACCAGAAATGATTGAAGCTACTGACTGAATGAAAGGAGCTGGCATCTCACTCTCTTTGAATCTTCTTTATCATGCTAAGAGGAGCAGGAAAAAGCAAAAAATTTCAGAATTGCACCTTGCAATGCGGAGAAATTACTGTTTGTGCATTTACAATATTCATTGATTTTTGCCATTGAAAAACATCATGTTATTCATATACCAGAAATGATTGAAGCTACTGACTGAATGAAAGGAGCTGGCATCTCACTCTCTTTGAATCTTCTTTATCATGCTAAGAGGAGCAGGAAAAAGCAAAAAATTTCAGAATTGCACCTTGCAATGCGGAGAAATTACTGTTTGTGCATTTACAATATTCATTGATTTTTGCCATTGAAAAACGTCCAGAAATGATTGAAGCTACTGACTGAATGAAAGGAGCTGGCATCTCACTCTCTTTGAATCTTGTTTATCATGCTAAGAGGAGCAGGAAAAAGCAAAAAATTTCAGAATTGCACCTTGCAATGCGGAGAAATTACTGTTTGTGCATTTACAATATTCATTGATTTTTGCCATTGAAAAACGTCCAGAAATGATTGAAGCTACTGACTGAATGAAAGGAGCTGGCATCTCACTCTCTTTGAATCTTCTTTATCATGCTAAGAGGAGCAGGAAAAAGCAAAAAATTTCAGAATTGCACCTTGCAATGCGGAGAAATTACTGTTTGTGCATTTACAATATTCATTGATTTTTGCCATTGAAAAACATCATGTTATTCATATACCAGAAATGTTTGAAGCTACTGACTGAATGAAAGGAGCTGGCATCTCACTCTCTTTGAGTCTTCTTTATCATGCTAAGAGGAGCAGAAAAAAGCAAAAAATTTCAGAATTGCACCTTGCAATGCGGAGAAATTACTGTTTGTGCATTTACAATATTCATTGATTTTTGCCATTGAAAAACATCATGTTATTCATATTCCAGAAATGATTGAAGCTACTGACTGAATGAAAGGAGCTGGCATCTCACTCTCTTTGAATCTTCTTTATCATGCTAAGAGGAGCAGGAAAAAGCAAAAAATTTCAGAATTGCACCTTGCAATGCGGAGAAATTACTGTTTGTGCATTTACAATATTCAATGATTTTTGCCATTGAAAAACGTCCAGAAATGATTGAAGCTACTGACTGAATGAAAGGAGCTGGCATCTCACTCTCTTTGAATCTTCTTTATCATGCTAAGAGGAGCAGGAAAAAGCAAAAAATTTCAGAATTGCACCTTGCAATGCGGAGAAATTACTGTTTGTGCATTTACAATATTCATTGATTTTTGCCATTGAAAAACATCATGTTATTCATATACCAGAAATGTTTGAAGCTACTGACTGAATGAAAGGAGCTGGCATCTCACTCTCTTTGAATCTTCTTTATCATGCTAAGAGGAGCAGGAAAAAGCAAAAAATTTCAGAATTGCACCTTGCAATGCGGAGAAATTACTGTTTGTGCATTTACAATATTCATTGATTTTTGCCATTGAAAAACGTCCAGAAATGATTGTAGCTACTGACTGAATGAAAGGAGCTGGCATCTCACTCTCTTTGAATCTTCTTTATCATGCTAAGAGGAGCAGGAAAAAGCAAAAAATTTCAGAATTGCACCTTGCAATGCGGAGAAACTACTGTTTGTGCATTTACAATATTCATTGATTTTTGCCATTGAAAAACGTCCAGAAATGATTGAAGCTACTGACTGAATGAAAGGAGCTGGCATCTCACTCTCTTTGAATCTTGTTTATCATGCTAAGAGGAGCAGGAAAAAGCAAAAAATTTCAGAATTGCACCTTGCAATGCGGAGAAATTACTGTTTGTGCATTTACAATATTCATTGATTTTTGCCATTGAAAAACGTCCAGAAATGATTGAAGCTACTGACTGAATGAAAGGAGCTGGCATCTCACTCTCTTTGAATCTTCTTTATCATGCTAAGAGGAGCAGGAAAAAGCAAAAAATTTCAGAATTGCACCTTGCAATGCGGAGAAATTACTGTTTGTGCATTTACAATATTCATTGATTTTTGCCATTGAAAAACATCATGTTATTCATATACCAGAAATGTTTGAAGCTACTGACTGAATGAAAGGAGCTGGCATCTCACTCTCTTTGAGTCTTCTTTATCATGCTAAGAGGAGCAGAAAAAAGCAAAAAATTTCAGAATTGCACCTTGCAATGCGGAGAAATTACTGTTTGTGCATTTACAATATTCATTGATTTTTGCCATTGAAAAACATCATGTTATTCATATACCAGAAATGTTTGAAGCTACTGACTGAATGAAAGGAGCTGGCATCTCACTCTCTTTGAATCTTCTTTATCATGCTAAGAGGAGCAGGAAAAAGCAAAAAATTTCAGAATTGCACCTTGCAATGCGGAGAAATTACTGTTTGTGCATTTACAATATTCATTGATTTTTGCCATTGAAAAACGTCCAGAAATGATTGTAGCTACTGACTGAATGAAAGGAGCTGGCATCTCACTCTCTTTGAATCTTCTTTATCATGCTAAGAGGAGCAGGAAAAAGCAAAAAATTTCAGAATTGCACCTTGCAATGCGGAGAAATTACTGTTTGTGCATTTACAATATTCATTGATTTTTGCCATTGAAAAACGTCCAGAAATGATTGAAGCTACTGACTGAATGAAAGGAGCTGGCATCTCACTCTCTTTGAATCTTGTTTATCATGCTAAGAGGAGCAGGAAAAAGCAAAAAATTTCAGAATTGCACCTTGCAATGCGGAGAAATTACTGTTTGTGCATTTACAATATTCATTGATTTTTGCCATTGAAAAACGTCCAGAAATGATTGAAGCTACTGACTGAATGAAAGGAGCTGGCATCTCACTCTCTTTGAATCTTCTTTATCATGCTAAGAGGAGCAGGAAAAAGCAAAAAATTTCAGAATTGCACCTTGCAATGCGGAGAAATTACTGTTTGTGCATTTACAATATTCATTGATTTTTGCCATTGAAAAACATCATGTTATTCATATACCAGAAATGTTTGAAGCTACTGACTGAATGAAAGGAGCTGGCATCTCACTCTCTTTGAGTCTTCTTTATCATGCTAAGAGGAGCAGAAAAAAGCAAAAAATTTCAGAATTGCACCTTGCAATGCGGAGAAATTACTGTTTGTGCATTTACAATATTCATTGATTTTTGCCATTGAAAAACGTCCAGAAATGATTGAAGCTACTGACTGAATGAAAGGAGCTGGCATCTCACTCTCTTTGAATCTTGTTTATCATGCTAAGAGGAGCAGGAAAAAGCAAAAAATTTCAGAATTGCACCTTGCAATGCGGAGAAATTACTGTTTGTGCATTTACAATATTCATTGATTTTTGCCATTGAAAAACGTCCAGAAATGATTGAAGCTACTGACTGAATGAAAGGAGCTGGCATCTCACTCTCTTTGAATCTTCTTTATCATGCTAAGAGGAGCAGGAAAAAGCAAAAAATTTCAGAATTGCACCTTGCAATGCGGAGAAATTACTGTTTGTGCATTTACAATATTCATTGATTTTTGCCATTGAAAAACATCATGTTATTCATATACCAGAAATGATTGAAGCTACTGACTGAATGAAAGGAGCTGGCATCTCACTCTCTTTGAATCTTCTTTATCATGCTAAGAGGAGCAGGAAAAAGCAAAAAATTTCAGAATTGCACCTTGCAATGCGGAGAAATTACTGTTTGTGCATTTACAATATTCATTGATTTTTGCCATTGAAAAACGTCCAGAAATGATTGAAGCTACTGACTGAATGAAAAGAGCTGGCATCTCACTCTCTTTGAATCTTGTTTATCACGCTAAGAGGAGCAGGAAAAAGCAAAAAATTTCAGAATTGCACCTTGCAATGCGGAGAAATTACTGTTTGTGCATTTACAATATTCATTGATTTTTGCCATTGAAAAACGTCCAGAAATGATTGAAGCTACTGACTGAATGAAAGGAGCTGGCATCTCACTCTCTTTGAATCTTCTTTATCATGCTAAGAGGAGCAGGAAAAAGCAAAAAATTTCAGAATTGCACCTTGCAATGCGGAGAAATTACTGTTTGTGCATTTACAATATTCATTGATTTTTGCCATTGAAAAACATCATGTTATTCATATACCAGAAATGATTGAAGCTACTGACTGAATGAAAGGAGCTGGCATCTCACTCTCTTTGAATCTTCTTTATCATGCTAAGAGGAGCAGGAAAAAGCAAAAAATTTCAGAATTGCACCTTGCAATGCGGAGAAATTACTGTTTGTGCATTTACAATATTCAATGATTTTTGCCATTGAAAAACGTCCAGAAATGATTGAAGCTACTGACTGAATGAAAGGAGCTGGCATCTCACTCTCTTTGAATCTTCTTTATCATGCTAAGAGGAGCAGGAAAAAGCAAAAAATTTCAGAATTGCACCTTGCAATGCGGAGAAATTACTGTTTGTGCATTTACAATATTCATTGATTTTTGCCATTGAAAAACATCATGTTATTCATATTCCAGAAATGATTGAAGCTACTGACTGAATGAAAGGAGCTGGCATCTCACTCTCTTTGAATCTTCTTTATCATGCTAAGAGGAGCAGGAAAAAGCAAAAAATTTCAGAATTGCACCTTGCAATGCGGAGAAATTACTGTTTGTGCATTTACAATATTCAATGATTTTTGCCATTGAAAAACGTCCAGAAATGATTGAAGCTACTGACTGAATGAAAGGAGCTGGCATCTCACTCTCTTTGAATCTTCTTTATCATGCTAAGAGGAGCAGGAAAAAGCAAAAAATTTCAGAATTGCACCTTGCAATGCGGAGAAATTACTGTTTGTGCATTTACAATATTCATTGATTTTTGCCATTGAAAAACATCATGTTATTCATATACCAGAAATGTTTGAAGCTACTGACTGAATGAAAGGAGCTGGCATCTCACTCTCTTTGAATCTTCTTTATCATGCTAAGAGGAGCAGGAAAAAGCAAAAAATTTCAGAATTGCACCTTGCAATGCGGAGAAATTACTGTTTGTGCATTTACAATATTCATTTATTTTTGCCATTGAAAAACGTCCAGAAATGATTGAAGCTACTGACTGAATGAAAGGAGCTGGCATCTCACTCTCTTTGAATCTTCTTTATCATGCTAAGAGGAGCAGGAAAAAGCAAAAAATTTCAGAATTGCACCTTGCAATGCGGAGAAATTACTGTTTGTGCATTTACAATATTCATTGATTTTTGCCATTGAAAAACATCATGTTATTCATATTCCAGAAATGATTGAAGCTACTGACTGAATGAAAGGAGCTGGCATCTCACTCTCTTTGAATCTTCTTTATCATGCTAAGAGGAGCAGGAAAAAGCAAAAAATTTCAGAATTGCACCTTGCAATGCGGAGAAATTACTGTTTGTGCATTTACAATATTCAATGATTTTTGCCATTGAAAAACGTCCAGAAATGATTGAAGCTACTGACTGAATGAAAGGAGCTGGCATCTCACTCTCTTTGAATCTTCTTTATCATGCTAAGAGGAGCAGGAAAAAGCAAAAAATTTCAGAATTGCACCTTGCAATGCGGAGAAATTACTGTTTGTGCATTTACAATATTCATTGATTTTTGCCATTGAAAAACATCATGTTATTCATATACCAGAAATGTTTGAAGCTACTGACTGAATGAAAGGAGCTGGCATCTCACTCTCTTTGAATCTTCTTTATCATGCTAAGAGGAGCAGGAAAAAGCAAAAAATTTCAGAATTGCACCTTGCAATGCGGAGAAATTACTGTTTGTGCATTTACAATATTCATTTATTTTTGCCATTGAAAAACGTCCAGAAATGATTGAAGCTACTGACTGAATGAAAGGAGCTGGCATCTCACTCTCTTTGAATCTTCTTTATCATGCTAAGAGGAGCAGGAAAAAGCAAAAAATTTCAGAATTGCACCTTGCAATGCGGAGAAATTACTGTTTGTGCATTTACAATATTCATTGATTTTTGCCATTGAAAAACGTCCAGAAATGATTGAAGCTACTGACTGAATGAAAGGAGCTGGCATCTCACTCTCTTTGAATCTTCTTTATCATGCTAAGAGGAGCAGGAAAAAGCAAAAAATTTCAGAATTGCACCTTGCAATGCGGAGAAATTACTGTTTGTGCATTTACAATATTCATTGATTTTTGCCATTGAAAAACGTCCAGAAATGATTGAAGCTACTGACTGAATGAAAGGAGCTGGCATCTCACTCTCTTTGAATCTTCTTTATCATGCTAAGAGGAGCAGGAAAAAGCAAAAAATTTCAGAATTGCACCTTGCAATGCGGAGAAATTACTGTTTGTGCATTTACAATATTCATTGATTTTTGCCATTGAAAAACATCATGTTATTCATATTCCAGAAATGATTGAAGCTACTGACTGAATGAAAGGAGCTGGCATCTCACTCTCTTTGAATCTTCTTTATCATGCTAAGAGGAGCAGGAAAAAGCAAAAAATTTCAGAATTGCACCTTGCAATGCGGAGAAATTACTGTTTGTGCATTTACAATATTCAATGATTTTTGCCATTGAAAAACGTCCAGAAATGATTGAAGCTACTGACTGAATGAAAGGAGCTGGCATCTCACTCTCTTTGAATCTTCTTTATCATGCTAAGAGGAGCAGGAAAAAGCAAAATATTTCAGAATTGCACCTTGCAATGCGGAGAAATTACTGTTTGTGCATTTACAATATTCATTGATTTTTGCCATTGAAAAACATCATGTTATTCATATACCAGAAATGTTTGAAGCTACTGACTGAATGAAAGGAGCTGGCATCTCACTCTCTTTGAATCTTCTTTATCATGCTAAGAGGAGCAGGAAAAAGCAAAAAATTTCAGAATTGCACCTTGCAATGCGGAGAAATTACTGTTTGTGCATTTACAATATTCATTGATTTTTGCCATTGAAAAACGTCCAGAAATGATTGAAGCTACTGACTGAATGAAAAGAGCTGGCATCTCACTCTCTTTGAATCTTGTTTATCACGCTAAGAGGAGCAGGAAAAAGCAAAAAATTTCAGAATTGCACCTTGCAATGCGGAGAAATTACTGTTTGTGCATTTACAATATTCATTGATTTTTGCCATTGAAAAACGTCCAGAAATGATTGAAGCTACTGACTGAATGAAAGGAGCTGGCATCTCACTCTCTTTGAATCTTCTTTATCATGCTAAGAGGAGCAGGAAAAAGCAAAAAATTTCAGAATTGCACCTTGCAATGCGGAGAAATTACTGTTTGTGCATTTACAATATTCATTGATTTTTGCCATTGAAAAACATCATGTTATTCATATACCAGAAATGATTGAAGCTACTGACTGAATGAAAGGAGCTGGCATCTCACTCTCTTTGAATCTTCTTTATCATGCTAAGAGGAGCAGGAAAAAGCAAAAAATTTCAGAATTGCACCTTGCAATGCGGAGAAATTACTGTTTGTGCATTTACAATATTCAATGATTTTTGCCATTGAAAAACGTCCAGAAATGATTGAAGCTACTGACTGAATGAAAGGAGCTGGCATCTCACTCTCTTTGAATCTTCTTTATCATGCTAAGAGGAGCAGGAAAAAGCAAAAAATTTCAGAATTGCACCTTGCAATGCGGAGAAATTACTGTTTGTGCATTTACAATATTCATTGATTTTTGCCATTGAAAAACATCATGTTATTCATATTCCAGAAATGATTGAAGCTACTGACTGAATGAAAGGAGCTGGCATCTCACTCTCTTTGAATCTTCTTTATCATGCTAAGAGGAGCAGGAAAAAGCAAAAAATTTCAGAATTGCACCTTGCAATGCGGAGAAATTACTGTTTGTGCATTTACAATATTCAATGATTTTTGCCATTGAAAAACGTCCAGAAATGATTGAAGCTACTGACTGAATGAAAGGAGCTGGCATCTCACTCTCTTTGAATCTTCTTTATCATGCTAAGAGGAGCAGGAAAAAGCAAAAAATTTCAGAATTGCACCTTGCAATGCGGAGAAATTACTGTTTGTGCATTTACAATATTCATTGATTTTTGCCATTGAAAAACATCATGTTATTCATATTCCAGAAATGATTGAAGCTACTGACTGAATGAAAGGAGCTGGCATCTCACTCTCTTTGAATCTTCTTTATCATGCTAAGAGGAGCAGGAAAAAGCAAAAAATTTCAGAATTGCACCTTGCAATGCGGAGAAATTACTGTTTGTGCATTTACAATATTCAATGATTTTTGCCATTGAAAAACGTCCAGAAATGATTGAAGCTACTGACTGAATGAAAGGAGCTGGCATCTCACTCTCTTTGAATCTTCTTTATCATGCTAAGAGGAGCAGGAAAAAGCAAAAAATTTCAGAATTGCACCTTGCAATGCGGAGAAATTACTGTTTGTGCATTTACAATATTCATTGATTTTTGCCATTGAAAAACATCATGTTATTCATATTCCAGAAATGATTGAAGATACTGACTGAATGAAAGGAGCTGGCATCTCACTCTCTTTGAATCTTCTTTATCATGCTAAGAGGAGCAGGAAAAAGCAAAAAATTTCAGAATTGCACCTTGCAATGCGGAGAAATTACTGTTTGTGCATTTACAATATTCATTGATTTTTGCCATTGAAAAACATCATGTTATTCATATTCCAGAAATGATTGAAGCTACTGACTGAATGAAAGGAGCTGGCATCTCACTCTCTTTGAATCTTCTTTATCATGCTAAGAGGAGCAGGAAAAAGCAAAAAATTTCAGAATTGCACCTTGCAATGCGGAGAAATTACTGTTTGTGCATTTACAATATTCAATGATTTTTGCCATTGAAAAACGTCCAGAAATGATTGAAGCTACTGACTGAATGAAAGGAGCTGGCATCTCACTCTCTTTGAATCTTCTTTATCATGCTAAGAGGAGCAGGAAAAAGCAAAAAATTTCAGAATTGCACCTTGCAATGCGGAGAAATTACTGTTTGTGCATTTACAATATTCATTGATTTTTGCCATTGAAAAACATCATGTTATTCATATTCCAGAAATGATTGAAGCTACTGACTGAATGAAAGGAGCTGGCATCTCACTCTCTTTGAATCTTCTTTATCATGCTAAGAGGAGCAGGAAAAAGCAAAAAATTTCAGAATTGCACCTTGCAATGCGGAGAAATTACTGTTTGTGCATTTACAATATTCAATGATTTTTGCCATTGAAAAACGTCCAGAAATGATTGAAGCTACTGACTGAATGAAAGGAGCTGGCATCTCACTCTCTTTGAATCTTCTTTATCATGCTAAGAGGAGCAGGAAAAAGCAAAAAATTTCAGAATTGCACCTTGCAATGCGGAGAAATTACTGTTTGTGCATTTACAATATTCATTGATTTTTGCCATTGAAAAACATCATGTTATTCATATTCCAGAAATGATTGAAGCTACTGACTGAATGAAAGGAGCTGGCATCTCACTCTCTTTGAATCTTCTTTATCATGCTAAGAGGAGCAGGAAAAAGCAAAAAATTTCAGAATTGCACCTTGCAATGCGGAGAAATTACTGTTTGTGCATTTACAATATTCAATGATTTTTGCCATTGAAAAACGTCCAGAAATGATTGAAGCTACTGACTGAATGAAAGGAGCTGGCATCTCACTCTCTTTGAATCTTCTTTATCATGCTAAGAGGAGCAGGAAAAAGCAAAAAATTTCAGAATTGCACCTTGCAATGCGGAGAAATTACTGTTTGTGCATTTACAATATTCATTGATTTTTGCCATTGAAAAACATCATGTTATTCATATACCAGAAATGTTTGAAGCTACTGACTGAATGAAAGGAGCTGGCATCTCACTCTCTTTGAATCTTCTTTATCATGCTAAGAGGAGCAGGAAAAAGCAAAAAATTTCAGAATTGCACCTTGCAATGCGGAGAAATTACTGTTTGTGCATTTACAATATTCATTGATTTTTGCCATTGAAAAACGTCCAGAAATGATTGAAGCTACTGACTGAATGAAAAGAGCTGGCATCTCACTCTCTTTGAATCTTGTTTATCACGCTAAGAGGAGCAGGAAAAAGCAAAAAATTTCAGAATTGCACCTTGCAATGCGGAGAAATTACTGTTTGTGCATTTACAATATTCATTGATTTTTGCCATTGAAAAACGTCCAGAAATGATTGAAGCTACTGACTGAATGAAAGGAGCTGGCATCTCACTCTCTTTGAATCTTCTTTATCATGCTAAGAGGAGCAGGAAAAAGCAAAAAATTTCAGAATTGCACCTTGCAATGCGAAGAAATTACTGTTTGTGCATTTACAATATTCATTGATTTTTGCCATTGAAAAACATCATGTTATTCATATACCAGAAATGATTGAAGCTACTGACTGAATGAAAGGAGCTGGCATCTCACTCTCTTTGAATCTTCTTTATCATGCTAAGAGGAGCAGGAAAAAGCAAAAAATTTCAGAATTGCACCTTGCAATGCGGAGAAATTACTGTTTGTGCATTTACAATATTCAATGATTTTTGCCATTGAAAAACGTCCAGAAATGATTGAAGCTACTGACTGAATGAAAGGAGCTGGCATCTCACTCTCTTTGAATCTTCTTTATCATGCTAAGAGGAGCAGGAAAAAGCAAAAAATTTCAGAATTGCACCTTGCAATGCGGAGAAATTACTGTTTGTGCATTTACAATATTCATTGATTTTTGCCATTGAAAAACATCATGTTATTCATATTCCAGAAATGATTGAAGCTACTGACTGAATGAAAGGAGCTGGCATCTCACTCTCTTTGAATCTTCTTTATCATGCTAAGAGGAGCAGGAAAAAGCAAAAAATTTCAGAATTGCACCTTGCAATGCGGAGAAATTACTGTTTGTGCATTTACAATATTCAATGATTTTTGCCATTGAAAAACGTCCAGAAATGATTGAAGCTACTGACTGAATGAAAGGAGCTGGCATCTCACTCTCTTTGAATCTTCTTTATCATGCTAAGAGGAGCAGGAAAAAGCAAAAAATTTCAGAATTGCACCTTGCAATGCGGAGAAATTACTGTTTGTGCATTTACAATATTCATTGATTTTTGCCATTGAAAAACATCATGTTATTCATATACCAGAAATGTTTGAAGCTACTGACTGAATGAAAGGAGCTGGCATCTCACTCTCTTTGAATCTTCTTTATCATGCTAAGAGGAGCAGGAAAAAGCAAAAAATTTCAGAATTGCACCTTGCAATGCGGAGAAATTACTGTTTGTGCATTTACAATATTCAATGATTTTTGCCATTGAAAAACGTCCAGAAATGATTGAAGCTACTGACTGAATGAAAGGAGCTGGCATCTCACTCTCTTTGAATCTTCTTTATCATGCTAAGAGGAGCAGGAAAAAGCAAAAAATTTCAGAATTGCACCTTGCAATGCGGAGAAATTACTGTTTGTGCATTTACAATATTCATTGATTTTTGCCATTGAAAAACATCATGTTATTCATATACCAGAAATGTTTGAAGCTACTGACTGAATGAAAGGAGCTGGCATCTCACTCTCTTTGAATCTTCTTTATCATGCTAAGAGGAGCAGGAAAAAGCAAAAAATTTCAGAATTGCACCTTGCAATGCGGAGAAATTACTGTTTGTGCATTTACAATATTCATTGATTTTTGCCATTGAAAAACGTCCAGAAATGATTGTAGCTACTGACTGAATGAAAGGAGCTGGCATCTCACTCTCTTTGAATCTTCTTTATCATGCTAAGAGGAGCAGGAAAAAGCAAAAAATTTCAGAATTGCACCTTGCAATGCGGAGAAATTACTGTTTGTGCATTTACAATATTCATTGATTTTTGCCATTGAAAAACGTCCAGAAATGATTGAAGCTACTGACTGAATGAAAGGAGCTGGCATCTCACTCTCTTTGAATCTTGTTTATCATGCTAAGAGGAGCAGGAAAAAGCAAAAAATTTCAGAATTGCATCTTGCAATGCGGAGAAATTACTGTTTGTGCATTTACAATATTCATTGATTTTTGCCATTGAAAAACGTCCAGAAATGATTGAAGCTACTGACTGAATGAAAGGAGCTGGCATCTCACTCTCTTTGAATCTTCTTTATCATGCTAAGAGGAGCAGGAAAAAGCAAAAAATTTCAGAATTGCACCTTGCAATGCGGAGAAATTACTGTTTGTGCATTTACAATATTCATTGATTTTTGCCATTGAAAAACATCATGTTATTCATATTCCAGAAATGATTGAAGCTACTGACTGAATGAAAGGAGCTGGCATCTCACTCTCTTTGAATCTTCTTTATCATGCTAAGAGGAGCAGGAAAAAGCAAAAAATTTCAGAATTGCACCTTGCAATGCGGAGAAATTACTGTTTGTGCATTTACAATATTCAATGATTTTTGCCATTGAAAAACGTCCAGAAATGATTGAAGCTACTGACTGAATGAAAGGAGCTGGCATCTCACTCTCTTTGAATCTTCTTTATCATGCTAAGAGGAGCAGGAAAAAGCAAAAAATTTCAGAATTGCACCTTGCAATGCGGAGAAATTACTGTTTGTGCATTTACAATATTCATTGATTTTTGCCATTGAAAAACATCATGTTATTCATATACCAGAAATGTTTGAAGCTACTGACTGAAT
The DNA here is from genome assembly GCF_046119375.1 of Phyllobates terribilis. NCBI lineage: Eukaryota > Metazoa > Chordata > Amphibia > Anura > Dendrobatidae > Phyllobates > Phyllobates terribilis. Next base: position 15,946 of record NW_027369511.1, read on the forward strand.
GAAAGGAGCTGGCATCTCACTCTCTTTGAATCTTCTTTATCATGCTAAGAGGAGCAGGAAAAAGCAAAAAATTTCAGAATTGCACCTTGCAATGCGGAGAAATTACTGTTTGTGCATTTACAATATTCATTGATTTTTGCCATTGAAAAACGTCCAGAAATGATTGTAGCTACTGACTGAATGAAAGGAGCTGGCATCTCACTCTCTTTGAATCTTCTTTATCATGCTAAGAGGAGCAGGAAAAAGCAAAAAATTTCAGAATTGCACCTTGCAATGCGGAGAAATTACTGTTTGTGCATTTACAATATTCATTGATTTTTGCCATTGAAAAACGTCCAGAAATGATTGAAGCTACTGACTGAATGAAAGGAGCTGGCATCTCACTCTCTTTGAATCTTGTTTATCATGCTAAGAGGAGCAGGAAAAAGCAAAAAATTTCAGAATTGCACCTTGCAATGCGGAGAAATTACTGTTTGTGCATTTACAATATTCATTGATTTTTGCCATTGAAAAACGTCCAGAAATGATTGAAGCTACTGACTGAATGAAAGGAGCTGGCATCTCACTCTCTTTGAATCTTCTTTATCATGCTAAGAGGAGCAGGAAAAAGCAAAAAATTTCAGAATTGCACCTTGCAATGCGGAGAAATTACTGTTTGTGCATTTACAATATTCATTGATTTTTGCCATTGAAAAACATCATGTTATTCATATTCCAGAAATGATTGAAGCTACTGACTGAATGAAAGGAGCTGGCATCTCACTCTCTTTGAATCTTCTTTATCATGCTAAGAGGAGCAGGAAAAAGCAAAAAATTTCAGAATTGCACCTTGCAATGCGGAGAAATTACTGTTTGTGCATTTACAATATTCAATGATTTTTGCCATTGAAAAACGTCCAGAAATGATTGAAGCTACTGACTGAATGAAAGGAGCTGGCATCTCACTCTCTTTGAATCTTCTTTATCATGCTAAGAGGAGCAGGAAAAAGCAAAAAATTTCAGAATTGCACCTTGCAATGCGGAGAAATTACTGTTTGTGCATTTACAATATTCATTGATTTTTGCCATTGAAAAACATCATGTTATTCATATACCAGAAATGTTTGAAGCTACTGACTGAATGAAAGGAGCTGGCATCTCACTCTCTTTGAATCTTCTTTATCATGCTAAGAGGAGCAGGAAAAAGCAAAAAATTTCAGAATTGCACCTTGCAATGCGGAGAAATTACTGTTTGTGCATTTACAATATTCAATGATTTTTGCCATTGAAAAACGTCCAGAAATGATTGAAGCTACTGACTGAATGAAAGGAGCTGGCATCTCACTCTCTTTGAATCTTCTTTATCATGCTAAGAGGAGCAGGAAAAAGCAAAAAATTTCAGAATTGCACCTTGCAATGCGGAGAAATTACTGTTTGTGCATTTACAATATTCATTGATTTTTGCCATTGAAAAACATCATGTTATTCATATACCAGAAATGTTTGAAGCTACTGACTGAATGAAAGGAGCTGGCATCTCACTCTCTTTGAATCTTCTTTATCATGCTAAGAGGAGCAGGAAAAAGCAAAAAATTTCAGAATTGCACCTTGCAATGCGGAGAAATTACTGTTTGTGCATTTACAATATTCATTGATTTTTGCCATTGAAAAACGTCCAGAAATGATTGTAGCTACTGACTGAATGAAAGGAGCTGGCATCTCACTCTCTTTGAATCTTCTTTATCATGCTAAGAGGAGCAGGAAAAAGCAAAAAATTTCAGAATTGCACCTTGCAATGCGGAGAAATTACTGTTTGTGCATTTACAATATTCATTGATTTTTGCCATTGAAAAACGTCCAGAAATGATTGAAGCTACTGACTGAATGAAAGGAGCTGGCATCTCACTCTCTTTGAATCTTGTTTATCATGCTAAGAGGAGCAGGAAAAAGCAAAAAATTTCAGAATTGCATCTTGCAATGCGGAGAAATTACTGTTTGTGCATTTACAATATTCATTGATTTTTGCCATTGAAAAACGTCCAGAAATGATTGAAGCTACTGACTGAATGAAAGGAGCTGGCATCTCACTCTCTTTGAATCTTCTTTATCATGCTAAGAGGAGCAGGAAAAAGCAAAAAATTTCAGAATTGCACCTTGCAATGCGGAGAAATTACTGTTTGTGCATTTACAATATTCATTGATTTTTGCCATTGAAAAACATCATGTTATTCATATTCCAGAAATGATTGAAGCTACTGACTGAATGAAAGGAGCTGGCATCTCACTCTCTTTGAATCTTCTTTATCATGCTAAGAGGAGCAGGAAAAAGCAAAAAATTTCAGAATTGCACCTTGCAATGCGGAGAAATTACTGTTTGTGCATTTACAATATTCAATGATTTTTGCCATTGAAAAACGTCCAGAAATGATTGAAGCTACTGACTGAATGAAAGGAGCTGGCATCTCACTCTCTTTGAATCTTCTTTATCATGCTAAGAGGAGCAGGAAAAAGCAAAAAATTTCAGAATTGCACCTTGCAATGCGGAGAAATTACTGTTTGTGCATTTACAATATTCATTGATTTTTGCCATTGAAAAACATCATGTTATTCATATACCAGAAATGTTTGAAGCTACTGACTGAATGAAAGGAGCTGGCATCTCACTCTCTTTGAATCTTCTTTATCATGCTAAGAGGAGCAGGAAAAAGCAAAAAATTTCAGAATTGCACCTTGCAATGCGGAGAAATTACTGTTTGTGCATTTACAATATTCATTGATTTTTGCCATTGAAAAACGTCCAGAAATGATTGTAGCTACTGACTGAATGAAAGGAGCTGGCATCTCACTCTCTTTGAATCTTCTTTATCATGCTAAGAGGAGCAGGAAAAAGCAAAAAATTTCAGAATTGCACCTTGCAATGCGGAGAAATTACTGTTTGTGCATTTACAATATTCATTGATTTTTGCCATTGAAAAACGTCCAGAAATGATTGAAGCTACTGACTGAATGAAAGGAGCTGGCATCTCACTCTCTTTGAATCTTGTTTATCATGCTAAGAGGAGCAGGAAAAAGCAAAAAATTTCAGAATTGCACCTTGCAATGCGGAGAAATTACTGTTTGTGCATTTACAATATTCATTGATTTTTGCCATTGAAAAACGTCCAGAAATGATTGAAGCTACTGACTGAATGAAAGGAGCTGGCATCTCACTCTCTTTGAATCTTCTTTATCATGCTAAGAGGAGCAGGAAAAAGCAAAAAATTTCAGAATTGCACCTTGCAATGCGGAGAAATTACTGTTTGTGCATTTACAATATTCATTGATTTTTGCCATTGAAAAACATCATGTTATTCATATACCAGAAATGTTTGAAGCTACTGACTGAATGAAAGGAGCTGGCATCTCACTCTCTTTGAGTCTTCTTTATCATGCTAAGAGGAGCAGAAAAAAGCAAAAAATTTCAGAATTGCACCTTGCAATGCGGAGAAATTACTGTTTGTGCATTTACAATATTCATTGATTTTTGCCATTGAAAAACGTCCAGAAATGATTGAAGCTACTGACTGAATGAAAGGAGCTGGCATCTCACTCTCTTTGAATCTTGTTTATCATGCTAAGAGGAGCAGGAAAAAGCAAAAAATTTCAGAATTGCACCTTGCAATGCGGAGAAATTACTGTTTGTGCATTTACAATATTCATTGATTTTTGCCATTGAAAAACGTCCAGAAATGATTGAAGCTACTGACAATGAAAGGAGCTGGCATCTCACTCTCTTTGAATCTTCTTTATCATGCTAAGAGGAGCAGGAAAAAGCAAAAAATTTCAGAATTGCACCTTGCAATGCGGAGAAATTACTGTTTGTGCATTTACAATATTCATTGATTTTTGCCATTGAAAAACATCATGTTATTCATATACCAGAAATGATTGAAGCTACTGACTGAATGAAAGGAGCTGGCATCTCACTCTCTTTGAATCTTCTTTATCATGCTAAGAGGAGCAGGAAAAAGCAAAAAATTTCAGAATTGCACCTTGCAATGCGGAGAAATTACTGTTTGTGCATTTACAATATTCATTGATTTTTGCCATTGAAAAACATCATGTTATTCATATACCAGAAATGTTTGAAGCTACTGACTGAATGAAAGGAGCTGGCATCTCACTCTCTTTGAGTCTTCTTTATCATGCTAAGAGGAGCAGAAAAAAGCAAAAAATTTCAGAATTGCACCTTGCAATGCGGAGAAATTACTGTTTGTGCATTTACAATATTCATTGATTTTTGCCATTGAAAAACATCATGTTATTCATATTCCAGAAATGATTGAAGCTACTGACTGAATGAAAGGAGCTGGCATCTCACTCTCTTTGAATCTTCTTTATCATGCTAAGAGGAGCAGGAAAAAGCAAAAAATTTCAGAATTGCACCTTGCAATGCGGAGAAATTACTGTTTGTGCATTTACAATATTCAATGATTTTTGCCATTGAAAAACGTCCAGAAATGATTGAAGCTACTGACTGAATGAAAGGAGCTGGCATCTCACTCTCTTTGAATCTTCTTTATCATGCTAAGAGGAGCAGGAAAAAGCAAAAAATTTCAGAATTGCACCTTGCAATGCGGAGAAATTACTGTTTGTGCATTTACAATATTCATTGATTTTTGCCATTGAAAAACATCATGTTATTCATATACCAGAAATGTTTGAAGCTACTGACTGAATGAAAGGAGCTGGCATCTCACTCTCTTTGAATCTTCTTTATCATGCTAAGAGGAGCAGGAAAAAGCAAAAAATTTCAGAATTGCACCTTGCAATGCGGAGAAATTACTGTTTGTGCATTTACAATATTCATTGATTTTTGCCATTGAAAAACGTCCAGAAATGATTGTAGCTACTGACTGAATGAAAGGAGCTGGCATCTCACTCTCTTTGAATCTTCTTTATCATGCTAAGAGGAGCAGGAAAAAGCAAAAAATTTCAGAATTGCACCTTGCAATGCGGAGAAATTACTGTTTGTGCATTTACAATATTCATTGATTTTTGCCATTGAAAAACGTCCAGAAATGATTGAAGCTACTGACTGAATGAAAGGAGCTGGCATCTCACTCTCTTTGAATCTTGTTTATCATGCTAAGAGGAGCAGGAAAAAGCAAAAAATTTCAGAATTGCACCTTGCAATGCGGAGAAATTACTGTTTGTGCATTTACAATATTCATTGATTTTTGCCATTGAAAAACGTCCAGAAATGATTGAAGCTACTGACTGAATGAAAGGAGCTGGCATCTCACTCTCTTTGAATCTTCTTTATCATGCTAAGAGGAGCAGGAAAAAGCAAAAAATTTCAGAATTGCACCTTGCAATGCGGAGAAATTACTGTTTGTGCATTTACAATATTCATTGATTTTTGCCATTGAAAAACATCATGTTATTCATATACCAGAAATGTTTGAAGCTACTGACTGAATGAAAGGAGCTGGCATCTCACTCTCTTTGAGTCTTCTTTATCATGCTAAGAGGAGCAGAAAAAAGCAAAAAATTTCAGAATTGCACCTTGCAATGCGGAGAAATTACTGTTTGTGCATTTACAATATTCATTGATTTTTGCCATTGAAAAACATCATGTTATTCATATACCAGAAATGTTTGAAGCTACTGACTGAATGAAAGGAGCTGGCATCTCACTCTCTTTGAATCTTCTTTATCATGCTAAGAGGAGCAGGAAAAAGCAAAAAATTTCAGAATTGCACCTTGCAATGCGGAGAAATTACTGTTTGTGCATTTACAATATTCATTGATTTTTGCCATTGAAAAACGTCCAGAAATGATTGTAGCTACTGACTGAATGAAAGGAGCTGGCATCTCACTCTCTTTGAATCTTCTTTATCATGCTAAGAGGAGCAGGAAAAAGCAAAAAATTTCAGAATTGCACCTTGCAATGCGGAGAAATTACTGTTTGTGCATTTACAATATTCATTGATTTTTGCCATTGAAAAACGTCCAGAAATGATTGAAGCTACTGACTGAATGAAAGGAGCTGGCATCTCACTCTCTTTGAATCTTGTTTATCATGCTAAGAGGAGCAGGAAAAAGCAAAAAATTTCAGAATTGCACCTTGCAATGCGGAGAAATTACTGTTTGTGCATTTACAATATTCATTGATTTTTGCCATTGAAAAACGTCCAGAAATGATTGAAGCTACTGACTGAATGAAAGGAGCTGGCATCTCACTCTCTTTGAATCTTCTTTATCATGCTAAGAGGAGCAGGAAAAAGCAAAAAATTTCAGAATTGCACCTTGCAATGCGGAGAAATTACTGTTTGTGCATTTACAATATTCATTGATTTTTGCCATTGAAAAACATCATGTTATTCATATACCAGAAATGTTTGAAGCTACTGACTGAATGAAAGGAGCTGGCATCTCACTCTCTTTGAGTCTTCTTTATCATGCTAAGAGGAGCAGAAAAAAGCAAAAAATTTCAGAATTGCACCTTGCAATGCGGAGAAATTACTGTTTGTGCATTTACAATATTCATTGATTTTTGCCATTGAAAAACGTCCAGAAATGATTGAAGCTACTGACTGAATGAAAGGAGCTGGCATCTCACTCTCTTTGAATCTTGTTTATCATGCTAAGAGGAGCAGGAAAAAGCAAAAAATTTCAGAATTGCACCTTGCAATGCGGAGAAATTACTGTTTGTGCATTTACAATATTCATTGATTTTTGCCATTGAAAAACGTCCAGAAATGATTGAAGCTACTGACTGAATGAAAGGAGCTGGCATCTCACTCTCTTTGAATCTTCTTTATCATGCTAAGAGGAGCAGGAAAAAGCAAAAAATTTCAGAATTGCACCTTGCAATGCGGAGAAATTACTGTTTGTGCATTTACAATATTCATTGATTTTTGCCATTGAAAAACGTCCAGAAATGATTGAAGCTACTGACTGAATGAAAGGAGCTGGCATCTCACTCTCTTTGAATCTTCTTTATCATGCTAAGAGGAGCAGGAAAAAGCAAAAAATTTCAGAATTGCACCTTGCAATGCGGAGAAATTACTGTTTGTGCATTTACAATATTCATTGATTTTTGCCATTGAAAAACATCATGTTATTCATATACCAGAAATGATTGAAGCTACTGACTGAATGAAAGGAGCTGGCATCTCACTCTCTTTGAATCTTCTTTATCATGCTAAGAGGAGCAGGAAAAAGCAAAAAATTTCAGAATTGCACCTTGCAATGCGGAGAAATTACTGTTTGTGCATTTACAATATTCAATGATTTTTGCCATTGAAAAACGTCCAGAAATGATTGAAGCTACTGACTGAATGAAAGGAGCTGGCATCTCACTCTCTTTGAATCTTCTTTATCATGCTAAGAGGAGCAGGAAAAAGCAAAAAATTTCAGAATTGCACCTTGCAATGCGGAGAAATTACTGTTTGTGCATTTACAATATTCATTGATTTTTGCCATTGAAAAACATCATGTTATTCATATTCCAGAAATGATTGAAGCTACTGACTGAATGAAAGGAGCTGGCATCTCACTCTCTTTGAATCTTCTTTATCATGCTAAGAGGAGCAGGAAAAAGCAAAAAATTTCAGAATTGCACCTTGCAATGCGGAGAAATTACTGTTTGTGCATTTACAATATTCAATGATTTTTGCCATTGAAAAACGTCCAGAAATGATTGAAGCTACTGACTGAATGAAAGGAGCTGGCATCTCACTCTCTTTGAATCTTCTTTATCATGCTAAGAGGAGCAGGAAAAAGCAAAAAATTTCAGAATTGCACCTTGCAATGCGGAGAAATTACTGTTTGTGCATTTACAATATTCATTGATTTTTGCCATTGAAAAACATCATGTTATTCATATACCAGAAATGTTTGAAGCTACTGACTGAATGAAAGGAGCTGGCATCTCACTCTCTTTGAATCTTCTTTATCATGCTAAGAGGAGCAGGAAAAAGCAAAAAATTTCAGAATTGCACCTTGCAATGCGGAGAAATTACTGTTTGTGCATTTACAATATTCATTGATTTTTGCCATTGAAAAACGTCCAGAAATGATTGAAGCTACTGACTGAATGAAAGGAGCTGGCATCTCACTCTCTTTGAATCTTCTTTATCATGCTAAGAGGAGCAGGAAAAAGCAAAAAATTTCAGAATTGCACCTTGCAATGCGGAGAAATTACTGTTTGTGCATTTACAATATTCATTGATTTTTGCCATTGAAAAACGTCCAGAAATGATTGAAGCTACTGACTGAATGAAAGGAGCTGGCATCTCACTCTCTTTGAATCTTCTTTATCATGCTAAGAGGAGCAGGAAAAAGCAAAAAATTTCAGAATTGCACCTTGCAATGCGGAGAAATTACTGTTTGTGCATTTACAATATTCATTGATTTTTGCCATTGAAAAACGTCCAGAAATGATTGAAGCTACTGACTGAATGAAAGGAGCTGGCATCTCACTCTCTTTGAATCTTCTTTATCATGCTAAGAGGAGCAGGAAAAAGCAAAAAATTTCAGAATTGCACCTTGCAATGCGGAGAAATTACTGTTTGTGCATTTACAATATTCATTGATTTTTGCCATTGAAAAACATCATGTTATTCATATTCCAGAAATGATTGAAGCTACTGACTGAATGAAAGGAGCTGGCATCTCACTCTCTTTGAATCTTCTTTATCATGCTAAGAGGAGCAGGAAAAAGCAAAAAATTTCAGAATTGCACCTTGCAATGCGGAGAAATTACTGTTTGTGCATTTACAATATTCAATGATTTTTGCCATTGAAAAACGTCCAGAAATGATTGAAGCTACTGACTGAATGAAAGGAGCTGGCATCTCACTCTCTTTGAATCTTCTTTATCATGCTAAGAGGAGCAGGAAAAAGCAAAATATTTCAGAATTGCACCTTGCAATGCGGAGAAATTACTGTTTGTGCATTTACAATATTCATTGATTTTTGCCATTGAAAAACATCATGTTATTCATATACCAGAAATGTTTGAAGCTACTGACTGAATGAAAGGAGCTGGCATCTCACTCTCTTTGAATCTTCTTTATCATGCTAAGAGGAGCAGGAAAAAGCAAAAAATTTCAGAATTGCACCTTGCAATGCGGAGAAATTACTGTTTGTGCATTTACAATATTCATTGATTTTTGCCATTGAAAAACGTCCAGAAATGATTGAAGCTACTGACTGAATGAAAAGAGCTGGCATCTCACTCTCTTTGAATCTTGTTTATCACGCTAAGAGGAGCAGGAAAAAGCAAAAAATTTCAGAATTGCACCTTGCAATGCGGAGAAATTACTGTTTGTGCATTTACAATATTCATTGATTTTTGCCATTGAAAAACGTCCAGAAATGATTGAAGCTACTGACTGAATGAAAGGAGCTGGCATCTCACTCTCTTTGAATCTTCTTTATCATGCTAAGAGGAGCAGGAAAAAGCAAAAAATTTCAGAATTGCACCTTGCAATGCGGAGAAATTACTGTTTGTGCATTTACAATATTCATTGATTTTTGCCATTGAAAAACATCATGTTATTCATATACCAGAAATGATTGAAGCTACTGACTGAATGAAAGGAGCTGGCATCTCACTCTCTTTGAATCTTCTTTATCATGCTAAGAGGAGCAGGAAAAAGCAAAAAATTTCAGAATTGCACCTTGCAATGCGGAGAAATTACTGTTTGTGCATTTACAATATTCAATGATTTTTGCCATTGAAAAACGTCCAGAAATGATTGAAGCTACTGACTGAATGAAAGGAGCTGGCATCTCACTCTCTTTGAATCTTCTTTATCATGCTAAGAGGAGCAGGAAAAAGCAAAAAATTTCAGAATTGCACCTTGCAATGCGGAGAAATTACTGTTTGTGCATTTACAATATTCATTGATTTTTGCCATTGAAAAACATCATGTTATTCATATACCAGAAATGTTTGAAGCTACTGACTGAATGAAAGGAGCTGGCATCTCACTCTCTTTGAATCTTCTTTATCATGCTAAGAGGAGCAGGAAAAAGCAAAAAATTTCAGAATTGCACCTTGCAATGCGGAGAAATTACTGTTTGTGCATTTACAATATTCATTGATTTTTGCCATTGAAAAACGTCCAGAAATGATTGAAGCTACTGACTGAATGAAAAGAGCTGGCATCTCACTCTCTTTGAATCTTGTTTATCACGCTAAGAGGAGCAGGAAAAAGCAAAAAATTTCAGAATTGCACCTTGCAATGCGGAGAAATTACTGTTTGTGCATTTACAATATTCATTGATTTTTGCCATTGAAAAACGTCCAGAAATGATTGAAGCTACTGACTGAATGAAAGGAGCTGGCATCTCACTCTCTTTGAATCTTCTTTATCATGCTAAGAGGAGCAGGAAAAAGCAAAAAATTTCAGAATTGCACCTTGCAATGCGAAGAAATTACTGTTTGTGCATTTACAATATTCATTGATTTTTGCCATTGAAAAACATCATGTTATTCATATACCAGAAATGATTGAAGCTACTGACTGAATGAAAGGAGCTGGCATCTCACTCTCTTTGAATCTTCTTTATCATGCTAAGAGGAGCAGGAAAAAGCAAAAAATTTCAGAATTGCACCTTGCAATGCGGAGAAATTACTGTTTGTGCATTTACAATATTCAATGATTTTTGCCATTGAAAAACGTCCAGAAATGATTGAAGCTACTGACTGAATGAAAGGAGCTGGCATCTCACTCTCTTTGAATCTTCTTTATCATGCTAAGAGGAGCAGGAAAAAGCAAAAAATTTCAGAATTGCACCTTGCAATGCGGAGAAATTACTGTTTGTGCATTTACAATATTCATTGATTTTTGCCATTGAAAAACATCATGTTATTCATATTCCAGAAATGATTGAAGCTACTGACTGAATGAAAGGAGCTGGCATCTCACTCTCTTTGAATCTTCTTTATCATGCTAAGAGGAGCAGGAAAAAGCAAAAAATTTCAGAATTGCACCTTGCAATGCGGAGAAATTACTGTTTGTGCATTTACAATATTCAATGATTTTTGCCATTGAAAAACGTCCAGAAATGATTGAAGCTACTGACTGAATGAAAGGAGCTGGCATCTCACTCTCTTTGAATCTTCTTTATCATGCTAAGAGGAGCAGGAAAAAGCAAAAAATTTCAGAATTGCACCTTGCAATGCGGAGAAATTACTGTTTGTGCATTTACAATATTCATTGATTTTTGCCATTGAAAAACATCATGTTATTCATATACCAGAAATGTTTGAAGCTACTGACTGAATGAAAGGAGCTGGCATCTCACTCTCTTTGAATCTTCTTTATCATGCTAAGAGGAGCAGGAAAAAGCAAAAAATTTCAGAATTGCACCTTGCAATGCGGAGAAATTACTGTTTGTGCATTTACAATATTCAATGATTTTTGCCATTGAAAAACGTCCAGAAATGATTGAAGCTACTGACTGAATGAAAGGAGCTGGCATCTCACTCTCTTTGAATCTTCTTTATCATGCTAAGAGGAGCAGGAAAAAGCAAAAAATTTCAGAATTGCACCTTGCAATGCGGAGAAATTACTGTTTGTGCATTTACAATATTCATTGATTTTTGCCATTGAAAAACATCATGTTATTCATATACCAGAAATGTTTGAAGCTACTGACTGAATGAAAGGAGCTGGCATCTCACTCTCTTTGAATCTTCTTTATCATGCTAAGAGGAGCAGGAAAAAGCAAAAAATTTCAGAATTGCACCTTGCAATGCGGAGAAATTACTGTTTGTGCATTTACAATATTCATTGATTTTTGCCATTGAAAAACGTCCAGAAATGATTGTAGCTACTGACTGAATGAAAGGAGCTGGCATCTCACTCTCTTTGAATCTTCTTTATCATGCTAAGAGGAGCAGGAAAAAGCAAAAAATTTCAGAATTGCACCTTGCAATGCGGAGAAATTACTGTTTGTGCATTTACAATATTCATTGATTTTTGCCATTGAAAAACGTCCAGAAATGATTGAAGCTACTGACTGAATGAAAGGAGCTGGCATCTCACTCTCTTTGAATCTTGTTTATCATGCTAAGAGGAGCAGGAAAAAGGAAAAAATTTCAGAATTGCATCTTGCAATGCGGAGAAATTACTGTTTGTGCATTTACAATATTCATTGATTTTTGCCATTGAAAAACGTCCAGAAATGATTGAAGCTACTGACTGAATGAAAGGAGCTGGCATCTCACTCTCTTTGAATCTTCTTTATCATGCTAAGAGGAGCAGGAAAAAGCAAAAAATTTCAGAATTGCACCTTGCAATGCGGAGAAATTACTGTTTGTGCATTTACAATATTCATTGATTTTTGCCATTGAAAAACATCATGTTATTCATATTCCAGAAATGATTGAAGCTACTGACTGAATGAAAGGAGCTGGCATCTCACTCTCTTTGAATCTTCTTTATCATGCTAAGAGGAGCAGGAAAAAGCAAAAAATTTCAGAATTGCACCTTGCAATGCGGAGAAATTACTGTTTGTGCATTTACAATATTCAATGATTTTTGCCATTGAAAAACGTCCAGAAATGATTGAAGCTACTGACTGAATGAAAGGAGCTGGCATCTCACTCTCTTTGAATCTTCTTTATCATGCTAAGAGGAGCAGGAAAAAGCAAAAAATTTCAGAATTGCACCTTGCAATGCGGAGAAATTACTGTTTGTGCATTTACAATATTCATTGATTTTTGCCATTGAAAAACATCATGTTATTCATATACCAGAAATGTTTGAAGCTACTGACTGAATGAAAGGAGCTGGCATCTCACTCTCTTTGAATCTTCTTTATCATGCTAAGAGGAGCAGGAAAAAGCAAAAAATTTCAGAATTGCACCTTGCAATGCGGAGAAATTACTGTTTGTGCATTTACAATATTCATTGATTTTTGCCATTGAAAAACGTCCAGAAATGATTGAAGCTACTGACTGAATGAAAGGAGCTGGCATCTCACTCTCTTTGAATCTTGTTTATCATGCTAAGAGGAGCAGGAAAAAGCAAAAAATTTCAGAATTGCACCTTGCAATGCGGAGAAATTACTGTTTGTGCATTTACAATATTCATTGATTTTTGCCATTGAAAAACGTCCAGAAATGATTGAAGCTACTGACTGAATGAAAGGAGCTGGCATCTCACTCTCTTTGAATCTTCTTTATCATGCTAAGAGGAGCAGGAAAAAGCAAAAAATTTCAGAATTGCACCTTGCAATGCGGAGAAATTACTGTTTGTGCATTTACAATATTCATTGATTTTTGCCATTGAAAAACATCATGTTATTCATATACCAGAAATGTTTGAAGCTACTGACTGAATGAAAGGAGCTGGCATCTCACTCTCTTTGAGTCTTCTTTATCATGCTAAGAGGAGCAGAAAAAAGCAAAAAATTTCAGAATTGCACCTTGCAATGCGGAGAAATTACTGTTTGTGCATTTACAATATTCATTGATTTTTGCCATTGAAAAACGTCCAGAAATGATTGAAGCTACTGACTGAATGAAAGGAGCTGGCATCTCACTCTCTTTGAATCTTGTTTATCATGCTAAGAGGAGCAGGAAAAAGCAAAAAATTTCAGAATTGCACCTTGCAATGCGGAGAAATTACTGTTTGTGCATTTACAATATTCATTGATTTTTGCCATTGAAAAACGTCCAGAAATGATTGAAGCTACTGACAATGAAAGGAGCTGGCATCTCACTCTCTTTGAATCTTCTTTATCATGCTAAGAGGAGCAGGAAAAAGCAAAAAATTTCAGAATTGCACCTTGCAATGCGGAGAAATTACTGTTTGTGCATTTACAATATTCATTGATTTTTGCCATTGAAAAACATCATGTTATTCATATACCAGAAATGATTGAAGCTACTGACTGAATGAAAGGAGCTGGCATCTCACTCTCTTTGAATCTTCTTTATCATGCTAAGAGGAGCAGGAAAAAGCAAAAAATTTCAGAATTGCACCTTGCAATGCGGAGAAATTACTGTTTGTGCATTTACAATATTCATTGATTTTTGCCATTGAAAAACGTCCAGAAATGATTGAAGCTACTGACTGAATGAAAGGAGCTGGCATCTCACTCTCTTTGAATCTTGTTTATCATGCTAAGAGGAGCAGGAAAAAGCAAAAATTTCAGAATTGCACCTTGCAATGCGGAGAAATTACTGTTTGTGCATTTACAATATTCAATGATTTTTGCCATTGAAAAACGTCCAGAAATGATTGAAGCTACTGACTGAATGAAAGGAGCTGGCATCTCACTCTCTTTGAATCTTCTTTACCATGCTAAGACGAGCAGGAAAAAGCAAAAAATTTCAGAATTGCACCTTGCAATGCGGAGAAATTACTGTTTGTGCATTTACAATATTCATTGATTTTTGCCATTGAAAAACATCATGTTATTCATATTCCAGAAATGATTGAAGCTACTGACTGAATGAAAGGAGCTGGCATCTCACTCTCTTTGAATCTTCTTTATCATGCTAAGAGGAGCAGGAAAAAGCAAAAAATTTCAGAATTGCACCTTGCAATGCGGAGAAATTACTGTTTGTGCATTTACAATATTCATTGATTTTTGCCATTGAAAAACATCATGTTATTCATATTCCAGAAATGATTGAAGCTACTGACTGAATGAAAGGAGCTGGCATCTCACTCTCTTTGAATCTTCTTTATCATGCTAAGAGGAGCAGGAAAAAGCAAAAAATTTCAGAATTGCACCTTGCAATGCGGAGAAATTACTGTTTGTGCATTTACAATATTCAATGATTTTTGCCATTGAAAAACGTCCAGAAATGATTGAAGCTACTGACTGAATGAAAGGAGCTGGCATCTCACTCTCTTTGAATCTTGTTTATCATGCTAAGAGGAGCAGGAAAAAGCAAAAAATTTCAGAATTGCACCTTGCAATGCGGAGAAATTACTGTTTGTGCATTTACAATATTCATTGATTTTTGCCATTGAAAAACGTCCAGAAATGATTGAAGCTACTGACTGAATGAAAGGAGCTGGCATCTCACTCTCTTTGAATCTTCTTTATCATGCTAAGAGGAGCAGGAAAAAGCAAAAAATTTCAGAATTGCACCTTGCAATGCGGAGAAATTACTGTTTGTGCATTTACAATATTCATTGATTTTTGCCATTGAAAAACGTCCAGAAATGATTGAAGCTACTGACTGAATGAAAGGAGCTGGCATCTCACTCTCTTTGAATCTTGTTTATCATGCTAAGAGGAGCAGGAAAAAGCAAAAAATTTCAGAATTGCACCTTGCAATGCGGAGAAATTACTGTTTGTGCATTTACAATATTCAATGATTTTTGCCATTGAAAAACGTCCAGAAATGATTGAAGCTACTGACTGAATGAAAGGAGCTGGCATCTCACTCTCTTTGAATCTTCTTTACCATGCTAAGAGGAGCAGGAAAAAGCAAAAAAATTTCAGAATTGCACCTTGCAATGCGGAGAAATTACTGTTTGTGCATTTACAATATTCATTGATTTTTGCCTTTGAAAAACATCATGTTATTCATATACCAGAAATGTTTGAAGCTACTGACTGAATGAAAGGAGCTGGCATCTCACTCTCTTTGAATCTTCTTTATCATGCTAAGAGGAGCAGGAAAAAGCAAAAAATTTCAGAATTGCACCTTGCAATGCGGAGAAATTACTGTTTGTGCATTTACAATATTCATTGATTTTTGCCATTGAAAAACATCATGTTATTCATATACCAGAAATGTTTGAAGCTACTGACTGAATGAAAGGAGCTGGCATCTCACTCTCTTTGAATCTTCTTTATCATGCTAAGAGGAGCAGGAAAAAGCAAAAAATTTCAGAATTGCACCTTGCAATGCGGAGAAATTACTGTTTGTGCATTTACAATATTCATTTATTTTTGCCATTGAAAAACGTCCAGAAATGATTGAAGCTACTGACTGAATGAAAGGAGCTGGCATCTCACTCTCTTTGAATCTTCTTTATCATGCTAAGAGGAGCAGAAAAAAGCAAAAAATTTCAGAATTGCACCTTGCAATGCGGAGAAATTACTGTTTGTGCATTTACAATATTCATTGATTTTTGCCATTGAAAAACGTCCAGAAATGATTGAAGCTACTGACTGAATGAAAGGAGCTGGCATCTCACTCTCTTTGAATCTTGTTTATCATGCTAAGAGGAGCAGGAAAAAGCAAAAAATTTCAGAATTGCACCTTGCAATGCGGAGAAATTACTGTTTGTGCATTTACAATATTCATTGATTTTTGCCATTGAAAAACGTCCAGAAATGATTGAAGCTACTGACTGAATGAAAGGAGCTGGCATCTCACTCTCTTTGAATCTTCTTTATCATGCTAAGAGGAGCAGGAAAAAGCAAAAAATTTCAGAATTGCACCTTGCAATGCGGAGAAATTACTGTTTGTGCATTTACAATATTCATTGATTTTTGCCATTGAAAAACATCATGTTATTCATATACCAGAAATGTTTGAAGCTACTGACTGAATGAAAGGAGCTGGCATCTCACTCTCTTTGAATCTTCTTTATCATGCTAAGAGGAGCAGGAAAAAGCAAAAAATTTCAGAATTGCACCTGCAATGCGGAGAAATTACTGTTTGTTCATTTACAATATTCATTGATTTTTGCCATTGAAAAACATCCAGAAATGATTGAAGCTACTGACTGAATGAAAGGAGCTCTCATCTCACTCTCTTTGAATCTTGTTTATCATGCTAAGAGGAGCAGGAAAAAGCAAAAAAATTCAGAATTGCACCTTGCAATGCGGAGAAATTACTGTTTGTGCATTTACAATATTCATTGATTTTTGCCATTGAAAAAACAGCATGTTACCAGAAATGATTGAAGCTACTGACTGAATGAAAGGAGCTGGCATCTCACTCTCTTTGAATCTTCTTTATCATGCTAAGAGGAGCAGGAAAAAGCAAAAAATTTCAGAATTGCACCTTGCAATGCGGAGAAATTACTGTTTGTGCATTTACAATATTCATTGATTTTTGCCATTGAAAAACATCATGTTATTCATATACCAGAAATGATTGAAGCTACTGACTGAATGAAAGGAGCTGGCATCTCACTCTCTTTGAATCTTCTTTATCATGCTAAGAGGAGCAGGAAAAAGCAAAAAATTTCAGAATTGCACCTTGCAATGCGGAGAAATTACTGTTTGTGCATTTACAATATTCAATGATTTTTGCCATTGAAAAACGTCCAGAAATGATTGAAGCTACTGACTGAATGAAAGGAGCTGGCATCTCACTCTCTTTGAATCTTCTTTATCATGCTAAGAGGAGCAGGAAAAAGCAAAAAATTTCAGAATTGCACCTTGCAATGCGGAGAAATTACTGTTTGTGCATTTACAATATTCATTGATTTTTGCCATTGAAAAACATCATGCTATTCATATACCAGAAATGTTTGAAGCTACTGACTGAATGAAAGGAGCTGGCATCTCACTCTCTTTGAATCTTCTTTATCATGCTAAGAGGAGCAGGAAAAAGCAAAAAATTTCAGAATTGCACCTTGCAATGCGGAGAAATTACTGCTGTTTGTGCATTTACAATATTCATTGATTTTTGCCATTGAAAAACGTCCAGAAATGATTGAAGCTACTGACTGAATGAAAGGAGCTGGCATCTCACTCTCTTTGAATCTTGTTTATCATGCTAAGAGGAGCAGGAAAAAGCAAAAAATTTCAGAATTGCACCTTGCAATGCGGAGAAATTACTGTTTGTGCATTTACAATATTCATTGATTTTTGCCATTGAAAAACGTCCAGAAATGATTGAAGCTACTGACTGAATGAAAGGAGCTGGCATCTCACTCTCTTTGAATCTTCTTTATCATGCTAAGAGGAGCAGGAAAAAGCAAAAAATTTCAGAATTGCACCTTGCAATGCGGAGAAATTACTGTTTGTGCATTTACAATATTCATTGATTTTTGCCATTGAAAAACATCATGTTATTCATATACCAGAAATGATTGAAGCTACTGACTGAATGAAAGGAGCTGGCATCTCACTCTCTTTGAATCTTCTTTATCATGCTAAGAGGAGCAGGAAAAAGCAAAAAATTTCAGAATTGCACCTTGCAATGCGGAGAAATTACTGTTTGTGCATTTACAATATTCAATGATTTTTGCCATTGAAAAACGTCCAGAAATGATTGAAGCTACTGACTGAATGAAAGGAGCTGGCATCTCACTCTCTTTGAATCTTCTTTATCATGCTAAGAGGAGCAGGAAAAAAGCAAAAAATTTCAGAATTGCACCTTCCAATGCGGAGAAATTACTGTTTGTGCATTTACAATATTCATTGATTTTTGCCATTGAAAAACATCATGTTATTCATATACCAGAAATGTTTGAAGCTACTGACTGAATGAAAGGAGCTGGCATCTCACTCTCTTTGAATCTTTTTTATCATGCTAAGAGGAGCAGGAAAAAGCAAAAAATTTCAGAATTGCACCTTGCAATGCGGAGAAATTACTGTTTGTGCATTTACAATATTCATTGATTTTTGCCATTGAAAAACATCCAGAAATGATTGAAGCTACTGACTGAATGAAAGGAGCTCTCATCTCACTCTCTTTGAATCTTGTTTATCATGCTAAGAGGAGCAGGAAAAAGCAAAAAAATTCAGAATTGCACCTTGCAATGCGGAGAAATTACTGTTTGTGCATTTACAATATTCATTGATTTTTGCCATTGAAAAACGTCCAGAAATGATTGAAGCTACTGACTGAATGAAAGGAGCTGGCATCTCACTCTCTTTGAATCTTCTTTATCATGCTAAGAGAGCAGGAAAAAGCAAAAAATTTCAGAATTGCACCTTGCAATGCGGAGAAATTACTGTTTGTGCATTTACAATATTCATTGATTTTTGCCATTGAAAAACATCATGTTATTCATATACCAGAAATGATTGAAGCTACTGACTGAATGAAAGGAGCTGGCATCTCACTCTCTTTGAATCTTCTTTATCATGCTAAGAGGAGCAGGAAAAAGCAAAAAATTTCAGAATTGCACCTTGCAATGCGGAGAAATTACTGTTTGTGCATTTACAATATTCAATGATTTTTGCCATTGAAAAACGTCCAGAAATGATTGAAGCTACTGACTGAATGAAAGGAGCTGGCATCTCACTCTCTTTGAATCTTCTTTATCATGCTAAGAGGAGCAGGAAAAAGCAAAAAATTTCAGAATTGCACCTTGCAATGCGGAGAAATTACTGTTTGTGCATTTACAATATTCATTGATTTTTGCCATTGAAAAACATCATGCTATTCATATACCAGAAATGTTTGAAGCTACTGACTGAATGAAAGGAGCTGGCATCTCACTCTCTTTGAATCTTCTTTATCATGCTAAGAGGAGCAGGAAAAAGCAAAAAATTTCAGAATTGCACCTTGCAATGCGGAGAAATTACTGTTTGTGCATTTACAATATTCATTGATTTTTGCCATTGAAAAACGTCCAGAAATGATTGAAGCTACTGACTGAATGAAAGGAGCTGGCATCTCACTCTCTTTGAATCTTGTTTATCATGCTAAGAGGAGCAGGAAAAAGCAAAAAATTTCAGAATTGCACCTTGCAATGCGGAGAAATTACTGTTTGTGCATTTACAATATTCATTGATTTTTGCCATTGAAAAACGTCCAGAAATGATTGAAGCTACTGACTGAATGAAAGGAGCTGGCATCTCACTCTCTTTGAATCTTCTTTATCATGTTAAGAGGAGCAGGAAAAAGCAAAAAATTTCAGAATTGCACCTTGCAATGCGGAGAAATTACTGTTTGTGCATTTACAATATTCAATGATTTTTGCCATTGAAAAACGTCCAGAAATGATTGAAGCTACTGACTGAATGAAAGGAGCTGGCATCTCACTCTCTTTGAATCTTCTTTATCATGCTAAGAGGAGCAGGAAAAAGCAAAAAATTTCAGAATTGCACCTTGCAATGCGGAGAAATTACTGTTTGTGCATTTACAATATTCATTGATTTTTGCCATTGAAAAACATCATGTTATTCATATACCAGAAATGTTTGAAGCTACTGACTGAATGAAAGGAGCTGGCATCTCACTCTCTTTGAGTCTTCTTTATCATGCTAAGAGGAGCAGAAAAAAGCAAAAATTTCAGAATTGCACCTTGCAATGCGGAGAAATTACTGCTTGTGCATTTACAATATTCATTGATTTTTGCCATTGAAAAACATCATGTTATTCATATACCAGAAATGATTGAAGCTACTGACTGAATGAAAGGAGCTGGCATCTCACTCTCTTTGAATCTTCTTTATCATGCTAAGAGGAGCAGGAAAAAGCAAAAAATTTCAGAATTGCACCTTGCAATGCGGAGAAATTACTGTTTGTGCATTTACAATATTCATTGATTTTTGCCATTGAAAAACGTCCAGAAATGATTGAAGCTACTGACTGAATGAAAGGAGCTGGCATCTCACTCTCTTTGAATCTTCTTTATCATGCTAAGAGGAGCAGGAAAAAGCAAAAAATTTCAGAATTGCACCTTGCAATGCGGAGAAATTACTGTTTGTGCATTTACAATATTCATTGATTTTTGCCATTGAAAAACATCATGTTATTCATATACCAGAAATGTTTGAAGCTACTGACTGAATGAAAGGAGGCTGGCATCTCACTCTCTTTGAGTCTTCTTTATCATGCTAAGAGGAGCAGAAAAAAGCAAAAAATTTCAGAATTGCACCTTGCAATGCGGAGAAATTACTGTTTGTGCATTTACAATATTCATTGATTTTTGCCATTGAAAAACGTCCAGAAATGATTGAAGCTACTGACTGAATGAAAGGAGCTGGCATCTCACTCTCTTTGAATCTTGTTTATCATGCTAAGAGGAGCAGGAAAAAGCAAAAAATTTCAGAATTGCACCTTGCAATGCGGAGAAATTACTGTTTGTGCATTTACAATATTCATTGATTTTTGCCATTGAAAAACGTCCAGAAATGATTGAAGCTACTGACTGAATGAAAGGAGCTGGCATCTCACTCTCTTTGAATCTTCTTTATCATGCTAAGAGGAGCAGGAAAAAGCAAAAAATTTCAGAATTGCACCTTGCAATGCGGAGAAATTACTGTTTGTGCATTTACAATATTCATTGATTTTTGCCATTGAAAAACATCGTTATTCATATACCAGAAATGATTGAAGCTACTGACTGAATGAAAGGAGCTGGCATCTCACTCTCTTTGAATCTTCTTTATCATGCTAAGAGGAGCAGAAAAAGCAAAAAATTTCAGAATTGCACCTTGCAACTGCGGAGAAATTACTGTTTGTGCATTTACAATATTCAATGATTTTTGCCATTGAAAAACGTCCAGAAATGATTGAAGCTACTGACTGAATGAAAGGAGCTGGCATCTCACTCTCTTTGAATCTTGTTTATCATGCTAAGAGGAGCAGGAAAAAGCAAAAAATTTCAGAATTGCACCTTGCAAATGGCGGAGAAATTACTGTTTGTGCATTTACAATATTCATTGATTTTTGCCATTGAAAAACATCATGTTATTCATATACCAGAAATGATTGAAGCTACTGACTGAATGAAAGGAGCTGGCATCTCACTCTCTTTGAATCTTCTTTATCATGCTAAGAGGAGCAGGAAAAAGCAAAAAATTTCAGAATTGCACCTTGCAATGCGGAGAAATTACTGTTTGTGCATTTACAATATTCATTGATTTTTGCCATTGAAAAACGTCCAGAAATGATTGAAGCTACTGACTGAATGAAAGGAGCTGGCATCTCACTCTCTTTGAATCTTCTTTATCATGCTAAGAGGAGCAGGAAAAAGCAAAAAATTTCAGAATTGCACCTTGCAATGCGGAGAAATTACTGTTTGTGCATTTACAATATTCATTGATTTTTGCCATTGAAAAACATCATGTTATTCATATACCAGAAATGTTTGAAGCTACTGACTGAATGAAAGGAGCTGGCATCTCACTCTCTTTGAGTCTTCTTTATCATGCTAAGAGGAGCAGAAAAAAGCAAAAAATTTCAGAATTGCACCTTGCAATGCGGAGAAATTACTGTTTGTGCATTTACAATATTCATTGATTTTTGCCATTGAAAAACGTCCAGAAATGATTGAAGCTACTGACTGAATGAAAGGAGCTGGCATCTCACTCTCTTTGAATCTTGTTTATCATGCTAAGAGGAGCAGAAAAAGCAAAAAATTTCAGAATTGCACCTTGCAATGCGGAGAAATTACTGTTTGTGCATTTACAATATTCATTGATTTTTGCCATTGAAAAACGTCCAGAAATGATTGAAGCTACTGACTGAATGAAAGGAGCTGGCATCTCACTCTCTTTGAATCTTCTTTATCATGCTAAGAGGAGCAGGAAAAAGCAAAAAATTTCAGAATTGCACCTTGCAATGCGGAGAAATTACTGTTTGTGCATTTACAATATTCATTGATTTTTGCCATTGAAAAACATCGTTATTCATATACCAGAAATGATTGAAGCTACTGACTGAATGAAAGGAGCTGGCATCTCACTCTCTTTGAATCTTCTTTATCATGCTAAGAGGAGCAGGAAAAAGCAAAAAATTTCAGAATTGCACCTTGCAATGCGGAGAAATTACTGTTTGTGCATTTACAATATTCAATGATTTTTGCCATTGAAAAACGTCCAGAAATGATTGAAGCTACTGACTGAATGAAAGGAGCTGGCATCTCACTCTCTTTGAATCTTGTTTATCATGCTAAGAGGAGCAGGAAAAAGCTAAAATTTCAGAATTGCACCGTGCAATGTGGAGATATTACTGTTTGTGCATTTACAATATTCATTGATTTTTGCCATTGAAAAAACTGCCAGAAATGTTTGAAGCTACTGACTGAATGAAAGGAGCTGGCATCTCACTCTCTTTGAATCTTCTTTATCATGCTAGGATTAACAGGAAAAAGCTAAAAATTTCAGAATTGCACCGTGCAATGTGGAGATATTACTGTTTGTGCATTTACAATATTCATTGATTTTTGCCATTGAAAAACATGTTTTTCATATACCAGAAATGTTTGAAGCTACTGACTGAATGAAAGGAGCTGGCATCTCACTCTCTTTGAATCTTCTTTATCATGCTAGGATTAACAGGAAAAAGCTAAAAATTTCAGAATTGCACCGTGCAATGTGGAGATATTACTGTTTGTGCATTTACAATATTCATTGATTTTTGCCATTGAAAAACATGTTTTCATATACCAGAAATGTTTGAAGCTACTGACTGAATGAAAGGAGCTGGCATCTCACTCTCTTTGAATCTTCTTTATCATGCTAGGATTAACAGGAAAAAGCTAAAAATTTCAGAATTGCACCGTGCAATGTGGAGATATTACTGTTTGTGCATTTACAATATTCATTGATTTTTGCCATTGAAAAACGTCCAGAAATGTTTGAAGCTACTGACTGAATGAAAGGAGCTGGCATCTCACTCTCTTTGAATCTTCTTTATCATGCTAGGATTAACAGGAAAAAGCTAAAAATTTCAGAATTGCACCGTGCAATGTGGAGATATTACTGTTTGTGCATTTACAATATTCATTGATTTTTGCCATTGAAAAACATGTTTTTCATATACCAGAAATGTTTGAAGCTACTGACTGAATGAAAGGAGCTGGCATCTCACTCTCTTTGAATCTTCTTTATCATGCTAGGATTAAACAGGAAAAAGCTAAAAATTTCAGAATTGCACCGTGCAATGTGGAGATATTACTGTTTGTGCATTTACAATATTCATTGATTTTTGCCATTGAAAAACATGTTTTTCATATACCAGAAATGTTTGAAGCTACTGACTGAATGAAAGGAGCTGGCATCTCACTCTCTTTGAATCTTCTTTATCATGCTAGGATTAACAGGAAAAAGCTAAAAATTTCAGAATTGCACGTGCAATGTGGAGATATTACTGTTTGTGCATTTACAATATTCATTGATTTTTGCCATTGAAAAACGTCCAGAAATGTTTGAAGCTACTGACTGAATGAAAGGAGCTGGCATCTCACTCTCTTTGAATCTTCTTTATCATGCTAGGATTAACAGGAAAAAGCTAAAAATTTCAGAATTGCACCGTGCAATGTGGAGATATTACTGTTTGTGCATTTACAATATTCATTGATTTTTGCCATTGAAAAACTGTCCAGAAATGTTTGAAGCTACTGACTGAATGAAAGGAGCTGGCATCTCACTCTCTTTGAATCTTCTTTATCATGCTAGGATTAACAGGAAAAAGCTAAAAATTTCAGAATTGCACCGTGCAATGTGGAGATATTACTGTTTGTGCATTTACAATATTCATTGATTTTTGCATGAAAAACATGTCCAGAAATGTTTGAAGCTACTGACTGAATGAAAGGAGCTGGCATCTCACTCTCTTTGAATCTTCTTTATCATGCTAGGATTAACAGGAAAAAGCTAAAAATTTCAGAATTGCACCGTGCAATGTGGAGATATTACTGTTTGTGCATTTACAATATTCATTGATTTTTGCCATTGAAAAACGTCCAGAAATGTTTTGAAGCTACTGACTGAATGAAAGGAGCTGGCATCTCACTCTTCTTTGAATCTTCTTTATCATGCTAGGATTAACAGGAAAAAGCTAAAAATTTCAGAATTGCACCGTGCAATGTGGAGATATTACTGTTTGTGCATTTACAATATTCATTGATTTTTGCCATTGAAAAAAACGTTCATATACCAGAAATGTTTGAAGCTACTGACTGAATGAAAGGAGCTGGCATCTCACTCTCTTTGAATCTTCTTTATCATGCTAGGATTAACAGGAAAAAGCTAAAAATTTCAGAATTGCACCGTGCAATGTGGAGATATTACTGTTTGTGCATTTACAATATTCATTGATTTTTTGCCATTGAAAAACATGTTTTTCATATACCAGAAATGTTTGAAGCTACTGACTGAATGAAAGGAGCTGGCATCTCACTCTCTTTGAATCTTCTTTATCATGCTAGGATTAACAGGAAAAAGCTAAAAATTTCAGAATTGCACCGTGCAATGTGGAGATATTACTGTTTGTGCATTTACAATATTCATTGATTTTTGCCATTGAAAAACAGTCCAGAAATGTTTGAAGCTACTGACTGAATGAAAGGAGCTGGCATCTCACTCTCTTTGAATCTTCTTTATCATGCTAGGATTAACAGGAAAAAGCTAAAAATTTCAGAATTGCACCGTGCAATGTGGAGATATTACTGTTTGTGCATTTACAATATTCATTGATTTTTGCCATTGAAAAACGTCCAGAAATGTTTGAAGCTACTGACTGAATGAAAGGAGCTGGCATCTCACTCTCTTTGAATCTTCTTTATCATGCTAGGATTAACAGGAAAAAGCTAAAAATTTCAGAATTGCACCGTGCAATGTGGAGATATTACTGTTTGTGCATTTACAATATTCATTGATTTTTGCCATTGAAAAACATGTTTTTCATATACCAGAAATGTTTGAAGCTACTGACTGAATGAAAGGAGCTGGCATCTCACTCTCTTTGAATCTTCTTTATCATGCTAGGATTAACAGGAAAAAGCTAAAAATTTCAGAATTGCACCGTGCAATGTGGAGATATTACTGTTTGTGCATTTACAATATTCATTGATTTTTGCCATTGAAAAACATGTTTTTCATATACCAGAAATGTTTGAAGCTACTGACTGAATGAAAGGAGCTGGCATCTCACTCTCTTTGAATCTTCTTTATCATGCTAGGATTAACAGGAAAAAGCTAAAAATTTCAGAATTGCACGTGCAATGTGGAGATATTACTGTTTGTGCATTTACAATATTCATTGATTTTTGCCATTGAAAAATCTCTCATGTTTGAAGCTACTGACTGAATGAAAGGAGCTGGCATCTCACTCTCTTTTGAATCTTCTTTATCATGCTAGGATAAACAGGAAAAAAAGCTAAAAATTTCAGAATTGCACCGTGCAAATGCTGGAGATATTACTGTTTGTGCATTTACAATATTCATTGATTTTTGCCATTGAAAAACAGCTACTGATCTGAATGAAGAGCTGGCATCACTCTCTTTGAATAACTTCTTTATCATGCTAGGATTAACAGGAAAAGCTAAAACAGAATTGCCACCGGTGCAAATGTGGAGATATCCCTGTTGGCCTCTCCCCAAGATAATCATTGATTTTCTTTCTGTCTACCAAGTGAAAA
>NW_027369512.1:0-42161 GCF_046119375.1 Phyllobates terribilis
AAAATTAAGAACTTCACTGTATCACACTCATTCCAAGTGCCACAGCCCAAACTATATAGCGCAGATCCAGCCAACAACGGTCTCTCTTTGAGTTCCATGAGTGATGAAGGTTGTGAGAGGGACGATAAGACCCAGAAGTCCCACGTTGAATGAAAACAACAACTTGGCGGTGTTTGGCTGCATATAGAGAAATGTATTAAAAGCAAGGAACAATTAAGGAAATAATAACACTGGAGTCTACATGAGCCTGCAAGGATTTTAGATGAAAATTTCAGAATCACACGAAAATAAATCAGAGAGACAAGTATATTTTTCTAACTCTTTATGAAGGAAGAATTAGTTAAATACCGGGTATGATGGATCTTGAACAGAGTATCCAGTATTGGATACAGTGGCAAACCCAAGAAATAGTTATGAAGTAAGAATCAAGAGGTCTTTTGTGTTTGCGTAGAGGGATCTATATCAGCATACACCAACAAACCACTGACATTACCATCATAATATATACATACAGTGGCAAACCCAAGAAAATCAAAGAGACAAATAAGGTAATTGAATCATTTCATTTCAGACTATTAAAAAACAGTTGAGCAGAAGAAGAAGAAAACTTGATCGCTTAACATCTACAAATTTGAATGTTACTAGGAAAACTCAATTCATGCAGTTCAAGCAGAGCAAAAAGTTTAAGCAGATTCTCAGTGTCAACTACTGAATCATTACAATATTATCTTGCATGCATTGGACTATTGATTTTAACAATTTAATGTCAGTCTCACCAGATTTCTCAATTAGAATTAAGCTATTAGTCAATAGTAACACCTAAGAACTTGAACAAATACTTGTAATGCTTTAATTCAATATAATAGAGTCCCTTGTGTTGAGGCTGAATTATGTATATAGCTAAGAGAAGATTACTGAAGTACTGCAGGTAATTCAACTCCAAAAAAGCAGGCAGACCAGAATGTTCGAGGAAAGGAGTGCTTGCTATGTTTCACCATGTTGATTTCGTTGCCTAAGATAAAGATGGCAGATTCACAGTGCTCTCAAGTTTATAGAAAAAATTTACCTTAATCATCTTAGCAACAGTAGATTCCCTGAAGATCTTTACCTAGGGGACTTGAGCGGCACCAAACGCCCAGCCAAATTATCGGCAAGTTGCATCAATAGTATTTCCTCCTGAGATCGGTAAGAGGCCTAAAAACACACAAAAATTCAAATGTAGAATCAAGTCATAAAAGTAAAAGTGAAATTCCAAATCATAAATGATAACCAACTGGAAATCAAATCAGACACCTTACCATCATCATATGAGTGACAAAAGCTTTGAGATCATGAGGAACAATCTTGGTTGCAGCCTCAGCAACAACCTCCTCCTCAAACACACCATCCTGGTTCCCCTCCTCAGCCTCACTGTCATATGAATCATCTAAGACGCGGAGGCGCTTTCGATTAGTCGAGTTCTCCTTGTACTTGTTGTTCTGCTGGAGCTGCTTGTATGACATCAGAATCCCTAATTTCCCCATGCTATCAGAGTATTTCATACATATTAAACAGAACACTCAATTAATCAGATCCTAAATAGCGAGAGCTCCTTTACCTGATGACAAGTCTTTCCGTTGGATGAATCATAAACCCGATCACCTACAACACGAATCCCAGGCGACTTGGTCCACTTCGACTGCTTTGTATCCGAAGCATCATGTACAGTCTGCACCTTCACCTCCTCAGTCTTCTGATCAAAGTTTGACATGACCTGCAAGAGACGATCTCAGAATACGCAAGAACGACACCCGGCAATCGCACCAAAGTGTTTCAGAAATTGATGAGTTGAATTGCTCTCGATGTTCTAGGGTTAGAGTAAAATTGTACTTACAAAACTCAAACTTACTCATCAGAAAAGAAAGAAAGAAACAGTAAAGAACGTGCAGTTCTTTTTCCACACCAGGCAGCCACCGAATTTTCTTCAAAGAGAAATTAAAGCTGCGGAATAACTATATTTCAAACACCGATACGGTCATGACAACATTGAGAACATCGCAAATTCGCTAACCACGAATCAGAGAATCCAAAATGGAAAACCTAAGCAAAAAATTACAAATCTTTAGCAACTATCTAAAAAGAGGGGTACCCAATATCTTCGGAGAAGTCGTATTTGATGAGCTCTTCATTCTTCATTCTTGTACTTCGTTATCTCTGAATTTCTGCGATTCTGATCTTCGCTATGAAGAAGAGGAGAAGGGCAAAAGAACGAGAGGTTTTGTTTGAGAACAAGTTATGATTGGTCCTGGATCTTGTGAATCCCTTAGTTCGAAAGCAGGCTTAGATTTTACGAGCGAATGAAGAAGGGACCGCCGCCAGGGTAAAGTTTTGTTTTAGTGAAAAGGGGAGAGCGCCGAAGGGAAGCGTGGTATTGGAAACATTGGCGGGAAATTAAATTTTGGCATATATCACGGATTAATCCTATGATGCTTTATATCTCGTGAGAATGGACATGGTGTATTAGGTTGGTTTTATAAAAATTCCAGCTTTATATCTCGTGAAAAAAACGCCCATGATATTTGAGGTCTTATATGCCACGGACTATTTCCACGTCTCCTATATATGATATGTGGTTAATTATTTCCAATTTTATATCTCGTGTAATACACGCCCGAGATATTTGTTATGGGATATTTGACTCTTTTTGTAGTAGTGAAAGAAACGTAAAAAACTCGAACGCATCCAGGACGCAGCCGGTGGTAATTTAATGTGGCAGGTGGGACAACTGGGACCGCTGGCGACAAATGGCAATTAAATGTGGTTGGTGATGCCCTAACCCTAAGATGCATCCAGGATACAAAGCAAATTCCATCTTCCCTATTAAATGAGACATGTGAGATGGGGTCCACTTTTTAACTTTTTCAGAGCTTTGCTGCTTCCAGGACGCAACTGGTTTAACTTCGGATAAATACATACGGCTTGGGCCCCATTCATCCATTGTCAGAGGACGGTTGCATCCTGGAAACATCTGATTTCTAACAATTATTAACCCACAAATTATTATTTTAAGGGCTGAATTAGTTGAACTAAACAAATGCATCCATGATGCATCCGATTGTCTCACAACTACATCCAGGATACAATAATATGGGTGTGCGTCATTCAAAAACAAAGTGCGCGCGTCAGGTCCCTTTATTTGCGCAACTTCAACAGTGACCATGCATTGAAGACCCGATGCTGCCTAAAATAGAACATCTCTTTCCTGCAACTCACATTTTAATTTAAAAAGCTTTCCCGCTATTGCAGAACAAGAATCCATGGGAATGGGATGGTGGTGCAGAAGAACACTTTTTACCATTGAAATTATGAGACCAGAAATCCATTCACTCTATCCCTAACTCCAGGCAAGTCCATAAACCCTAATTTCAGTGAAATTCCTCATCTTTCTTATCAATTTCATGTTAGTCCATAAACCTAATCTTGGTACAGGAAAAGGATATTACAATCCGGATGATAAAGGTCCAAACTTCCCGAGTTTCAAGCCAAAATGGTGGGTTCAGCATAGAAAAGCTTGCTTGCTACATTCGTGGGCTGTTCAGGTATAACAATATACTTGCATAATCAAGAGATAATACCTTACACGAATAGGACCCATTTCGTGTTTATGAGCGCCGAAACTGAAAAACTTGGTATGGAGGCCACATTCAAGCAGCTGAAACAAGGTTTACTGGGCGCTTTTAAGCTCATGTTGCATCTCTAAACAATTATTAATGTTTCTTTTAGTCCTGTTATTTCAAATTTCCTTCAATTTTGGTCCCGAGCGTTTGGTCTTGGTTTGTTAGTTCCCTTAGAATTTTCTAAGTATTTAAGCACTTTTATCATGCATTTATTGAGTTTTTTTTTCCGGGCTATTGAGGGTATCGGACCGTTACTAGCGAGCCCACTAATCCCCGGCTAAGACAGTTAGGCCATCACTCCTTAGCATGGTAAATCAGGAAACAACGCAATCTACACAGCTCATGAGTTTCGAACCCGCAGTAGAATATTGTACACCTCGGAGATTTACTACTCCTTTACCACACTGCTAAGTATCAAATATAGTTATCGGTATTATCAAGATATGAGTATTGATATCGAGATTGAAAATTGGGCATATATATTAGTGGTATATTTGATATATCGATTTCAAGTGGTATCAGAATAACACTCTAAAATATCATTTATTCTCATATACCAAATAAAGATATCAGCTTGATATCGGTATCTGAATAGATCATACACGGATACGGATATGACATATATCACATACCATACTTGATATCCTGATATGTACGGCTACCTAAACACCTCCTTACTCCTTACTATTTTGCCACATGCTATGTTCACAACAAATGCTTGCTTGGTGCACTACAAATCTCTATTGAAGATGTGTGCGTAGAGATTTGCTAATATTTGGGCATGTGTTTTTGCCTCGAATACATATTTGCGTAGAAAAGGTTTGACTGTAGCACATTTTAATAATATTTCAAGGGTTGATTAGGTTGGACATATAGTGGCTCGACATTGGGGTTAACGGAAGACTAAGGAAATATGGAAAACTATCCTCAGGAGACTGCTCTACTACGTACTGATGCCTAGTATAGTCGACAGCATGAGTTTTTTTATATTTCAGGCCTTTCTCCACAGAGTAAGTATTCGATTTTACAATGAATACAAGTTTATCTTGATGGTAGTCTCTGTATGACATAATGACAGGTTTGAAATAGAACCACATTATATAGGTTTAATGTTGATACACTTGTATGCATGTTCACATATGAGAAGTTGGGGATACTTACTCATAATTCGAAAGTCAGGCCATGTATGGTGAGATATGAGGCTCTTAACCAAATTCATGTCACGGAGTATAAATCATATATTTTCTTTCCATATTTTAAAAAATCAAATCAGTAGCATATCTTCTCTCTAAGGAAAGATAAGATTTGTTAGAAGATTTCTAGGGATTGTTTTCCTGATTTAAAGACATGTAAATTCTATAAGAACCATCTCTCAATTGAATATACACATAGCATTTTATCATCAATTCATTAGCTTAACATGGTATCAGTCTAAAACACCGATCCTGTTCATGTCTACCCCACCCGATCCGGCTTCGTCCGCTCAAGTCTTGGCCATGGCTGCAACCTCCAACGCCGGCCCTATAATCCAGCTTCCAAAGATTCACCTCCGATTAGAACGCGCAAATTACTCCTTGTGGCGCGGCACCATTCGTTCGGCTCTTGAAGCCTACGAACTTGACCCCTGTCTTGTCCCGAACGCCGCGTCTCCTCGTGAAATCATGGTCGCTGCAACCACCGATGTCGCAGCCCACACCATCGTTAACCCAGCATACACCGCCTGGGTTCGTAAGGACCGTCTGGTTCTTGTCTGGATCCGCTCCACCATCAGCACATCGCTCCTAGGTCTCGTCGCCAGAGCCACCACATCGCACGAGGCTTGGACCATCTTGGAACGGATGTCTCACGCTCAAACAAATGCTTGCCAGATGCACCTCCGCCAGCAACTTCAGACGCTTCAAAAAGGTTCGTCTACAATTCTTGAGTACTTTGAAAAGAAGCGTGCTATTGCGGATAGTCTCCTTGAATGCCTTGTTGTCATTCCCGATGCCGACTTGGTGACCTATATTGTCTATGGTCTCGGCCTTGCTTATGGGTCGTTCCGTTCCGCGCTCAGCCTCCATAGCGGTGCTCTAACATCTGATGATCTCCTCAACCTTCTCCTCCAAGAGGAACAACGACTGGAAGAGGAAGCCATTGCCCTTCAATCTGTGGTTCCGGAAGCAAACGCCGCCTTCCGCGGTCGCCGCAACAACAACAACTCCTCCACTGCCGGTCAACCATCGCGTGAATCTTCACGCCCCAAGTGTCAGATCTGCTCCAAAGTTGGTCATGAGGCGCGGAATTGCTATCAACGACACAATGTTACCGCCTACCCCCCAACTCGCCGCGCCAATGCATCTGCCAACGGTCCAGCTCCGCATCAGCACTCCTCGCATCCGCAACCACAGTCCACTGCGTCTGCATATCTGGCCGAGTCCTCTCCCTCCAGCCTTCACAATCCCTGGGTTCTGGACTCCGGCGCGACGCACCATGTCACCAATGACCTAGGGCGCCTATCCATCAATCACTCCTATGGCGGTAACGATGGCATGCTAATCGGTAACGGTACATCTCTTCCCATTTCGCATATAGGTCGTTCTATTCTTCCTGTATCAAATGTTTTGTCTAAACACATAAACCTACAGCATGTCCTATTTGTTCCCCAAATTCACAAAAATCTAATCTCTGCATCAAAACTATGTCGTGACAATAACTTATATCTTGAACTTCACCCTTATCATTGTCTTGTGAAGGATCTTCAGGGTCGGACGTTACTAAGAGGGGCTCTTAAAAATGGCCTCTACCGGCTTCCCATCCCACCATTGAAGCCTACAACCACCGACCACCCTCCTCCCCGTGCTTACCTTGGCGAACGAACCACCTTACAATGCTGGCACCACTGTCTTGCTCATCCCCATGAGTCTGTACTACGTCGTCTTGCTTCCGCTTATTCCCTTCCTACCTCCTCAAATAACTTGTCGCAGATTTGCTCCTCGTGTCAACTTGGAAAATGCGACCGACAGCCTCTTCCGCGTCGCCAACAAACGTCCACAACGCCTTTCGCCTTAGTCCACTCCGATGTATGGGGACCGGCTTCGTGTCTTTCGTTAAATGGTGATCGCTATTATGTTTCCTTTATTGATGATTGCACCAAGTTCATTTGGATATATTTTTTATCTAATAAATCCCAAGTTTATCCTATGTTCCTGCAATTCAAACAAATGATTGAAACCCAATTTTCCACCAAAATAAAAGCCTTGCAAACCGACTTGGGCGGGGAATATCGCTCCGTCTCTACCTTGCTCACCACTCTCGGTATTCAACACCGAGTCTCTTGCACATATACTCCCGAACAAAACGGATCCGCTGAGCGACTAAACCGAACCATCACTGAAAAAGGCCTAGCCCTACTCGCCCACTCAAATCTCCCCCTCAAATTCTGGGCACACGCCTTTCACACCGCAGTTTACGCCAACAACCGCACAATCACCCCCACTCTCGGTTTCACATCACCCTTCGAGAAGATCTACAACCGTGTCCCCGACTACGGCTTTATGAAGTCGTTCGGCTTCCTGTTCTTTCCCTTCATCCGTCCTTACACCAAAACGAAGCTCGAATTTCGGTCCGTCCCCTGCATATTCATCGGCTACAGCCCCAAACACAAAGGTTACTCTTGCGTTCTTGGTTTAATACCCTGCACAAGATGATAGTAAGGTGGTATATACAAATTCAAAATATGTTAGGATTCTTGCACTATATTTGTTTAGTCAGTTATTTGGATCTTAATTCAGTACAAGTCGGTATTAGCAAATCATGTTTAGTATTTCTATTAATTTCAGAGTTAGTGCTAAGAGTCCGTTAAGAGTCCTAGTTTAGCATTTAAGATCATAGTAATTCAGTTTGTAATCATCCTTGAAAAAATGAATAGAAAAGTGTATGTATGAGAGTTTTCCTACAAGTTCCTTCTTTATTCAATGTTTTTTTAGAAGAAATCAACCATTAAATGACTTCAAATCTTAAGCTACATAGTTGGAAACAATAGATGGAAAAGAGAGGAATTAACTAATGGATTCTCCGACCGAAGGTGTGCAAGGCAATGGACCACTTGGTTCGCTGATCTACGGACGTGGTGCCACGGGCAGCTAATATACACGCCAATCGTCCAGCAAGTGTCCGAAAGCCCCCTTCCAAAGGTGGTTTTTGCGCAGTTTTTGGATAAAAGGCCTAGGTTGTCAGATTCGATCACCACCTTGTCAGAACCTTATAGGAATAGCTTCCGCCTCCGCATACTCCACCCCCAGCTATTCGCCGATGACCGAACACCCAGTAGAGTCTGTGAGCCAGCAGCATTAGACACCACAAACCCGATCCCGGTCACCGTCCCTTGTATAACTGTTGTGTCAGTGTTAACTTTTCAGAAGGATCTCTCCGGAGCCTTCCATGAGTGGTGAACCAGGGTGACAACAAGTCCCAGCTGCATTTGTAAACTCTCTGCCCCACGCCATGCACTCATGAACTGCCTGCGCGTCTTACTCGTAAACCCCTTCAAACACTCGCTTGTTCCTAGCACGCCAAGCCCTCAGAGGATCAACGCCCATTTCTCAACCCTCTCCGCACAAAGGTGATTAACACAATGTTAGAAAAATTCCAGAGTAGTCGTAGTATTCTTCCCTCAAATAGCAATGTCCGGTGCCAATCTCCACATCAGTTGTGCACTGTTAGGATTCCTTAGTTTTAATGCTGACAAGTCACTTCCTAACTCGCTTACCTGAGTGTTACATGCAGTTACTATCTTAGGGAAGCTTCCCTACTTGGGAAACTTTCCTTATCAGGAAAGTTTCCCGGTTAGCAAACTTTCCATATCAGGGAAGCGACTTCGAACCCGGGACGCAATCTTTCTAGAATAAGGAATGGGATGCTGGTCAAAGAAGAAGATAAGCAAATAAAAGGATTATATTATTAAAGAATGAATCTACTAAGACGAGCGGTTGAGATATGTTTTACAAGAGTATCTTTGAGAAGATACTCGGAAGCCAAAGATTAGAAGGTTAAGATTTTGGCCGACTAAAAGAAAAATAAGAAAGACGATCGGGATCGAATAATCTGGTGCGAATCTGGATAGAAGATACACGGAGTCATTTAGTATAAATATGCGAAGACATCTCTATGAACGAGAGGGTGAAATACAGAGAAAAAATAATAGGCTGCTAGGTTAAGATAGTCATACATTTGTAAGGGTTGAGTTTGTGTACGAGAGAGAGAGAGAAGAGTGACTTAGGTTAGTCCGAGTTCTCTATTCTGTAACAAACAAGAAATCAAATAAAAAGAGTGTGTGAGTTTCAAAATCCTTCTAGTGACGAACTAGAAGGTAGTGGTTTTACTCAATACTATTTGGTGTTGAGGTTTCCACTATAAATACCTTGTTAAGTTTTTACGTATTACATTTTCGCTGCGATAGAATTAGGGAAGTGACCAACGCTTCCCTAGTCGCTTACGTCACAACGATCCAACAATTGGTATCAGAGCAAGGTACTAGTTGTGACTGAATTGAAAGAATGGCCTCAATCAACGACTCCTTCTAGAAGCCACCGACTCTAAAAAATGGAGAATATGATTGGTGGGTGGAACAATTTAAATCCCACGTATGTTCACTTCACGACAAGTTATGGAAGGTTGTTGAATTTGGAGATGAAAAAATCTGGGTCGACGTAACAACCAAGCTGATAGAAAAGCAAAGAAAGGACTACTCCAATGCGGACTACAAGACGTTGGAACTCAACATGAGAGCAAAGAAGGTATTGCACATGGCTCTCAGTCCATCAGATCTAAGGAAGGTTCTCCGTTACAAGACGGCGCATGAAATCTGGGAAGCACTCAAGAGAATGTACGGAGGCAATGATGATGTGAAGAAAAACAGGATTCTAGCGGTTCAAAAAGATTATGATAAAGTATCACAACAAAAGGGTGAATCCATAGAAGACTTTCACTCTAGATTCCAAACTTATGTCGGACAACTAGAATTTCTTGGAGAAATTCTTCCCGACTGGAAAATCACACATCAGTTTCTACATGCTCTGAACTCCAAGTGGGACTCAATAACTCTAGACCTACAAGCTCAGAATGACATCAAGTCAATCACACTAGAAGATTTAGTAGCCCAACTACAAAGCAACGCTGGAGTCCAACTGAGAAAAACTGCTCGACGGGAAAGCGAGAAGATCCAGAACATAGCTCTCAAGATTGAGAAGGATTTTGATCTAGCTCACATGGAAGGAGAAGTTGAAGACGAAGATGAGGACATTGCCTTGATTACAAGGGCATTAAAAAAGGTATGGAAATGAAACAGAGATATTCAACGCTCATCGGAGGGAAGCAACAAAGATCTTAAGGAAGTGATATGATATCACTGTCAAAGGAAAGGACACTTTGCAAGAAACTGCTTCAAGAAGAAGGCCGGAGAACCCCCAGTACAAGCAGGAAAAACCGCAATGGTGGCAACCTGGGGAGACTCTGACTCCGACGAAGACGCTTTCCTCGGATCTAGAAATCTCTGTTTGATGGCAATCGCAGATGTTTCTGATGATGAGGTAACTGAATCTACTGTAGTTTCTAAATTAAAAGGAAAAACCAAAGAACATCTAATATGCCTTATTAGAAAACTTGGTACTGAAGTTGCTAAGTTAAATGAATCTCTTGAAGAAAAGGGGGAAACTATCTCAAATTTGCTCGAAGACAATACTGTTTGGGTAGAAAAGGTGAAAAACCTAGAGAAAGTTTCCTCCACAAATTCAGAAAAGTGCAAAATCTGTTTGATATTAGAAGAAAGAATCACATCTCTAAATAAAAACATAAAAGGCCTTGAAAATGATAGGGAAGTCACCAGGAAAGTGATAGAGGAACATAAGAAAGATGAAAAAGAAAAGAAAGAGGCATGGAAAAAGGATCTCACTTTAGAAAAATCAGATCAATTAAGAAGGGACTTTTCTAAGAGATTCACTTCAAAAGCCGACATAGGATATTTCGAAGAAATGGCAGGTAAGGGTAAGGGAAGTGACTCGATTAAAGAGGTTAATACTTCAATTCAAAAGAATTAGTCTAGCAGCTCCAGTATTGGGTGCAATATTGCATTTCTAAGGATAAAGGAAAGTCTCCCTTACCTGAACCAAGCAACTGATTCGATGGTCAAAAGGCTTTTGAAATATGGACTAAGCATTCTAAAAACGAAAAACCACATCATATAGACTTTGAGGCCAGGAAAAATAATAAAACCATTTGTCATGGACAAAGCAATTATGTTAATCTGAAATGACATAGAGTTTGTTGACAATGCGGCAAAGATGGCCACTATAAACATGAATGTTATTCCAGGATTAAAATGCTTCAAAAGGTTTACAAGTCATCTAGTGAAAGTCTAAATAATTCTAACGATGAGTCAAGGACTAATAAACCTGTAAATGTGATCAAGTATGCCTCTCCTAAACCCAGTAAGTCTAAGCTTGTCTGGGTTCGTAAGAACTAATGGTTTCTATACAAGGGAAAGTGAGGAAGAGTTCCTGGTACATATGACGAGCGTCGTTTGCAACGTCAAAATATTCATTTATAAAACCTCACTAACTTCTCTACAAGTAGAGCGGTAAGCAAGGGTCGATCCCACAGACAGTCATGTTATCAATTCTTATGTAATTAATAAGGTCAACTTTATTAAGGATAGAAAAAGGGGGACTTTGAATTGATGCTAGTCTATGATTTAATTAAAGAGAGTAATTGAGAAAATAACTTATTCAGCGGGGATTCGCACTACGAAATGGTTGGTTTGATCATTGACTTCCTATTTTCTAATCGGGTTCATTCCATTAATTAATATATTCTAATTATCCTAATCCATGTATAGAATTGATAGTTTGTCCTACTCTTTGTTCTAAGATAGTAACTAGTCCAAATAGTCCTAGAGACCCTTATTGTAAGTTATAACCAAGGAAATCCCAAGATTCAATAACACAATAGCATTAAGATCAAAGATAAGTAGGTTCATGCAATACCATTGGAAAATCGCCGATACTCGACATGAATTAAGAATCTCTACACCTAAACACTCACAAATAGCTCATGTAGATAGTGATTGCTACACAAAGATTAGATAGAATCATCTAATCTAGCAATATGCATGAGGGAAATCAACCTAGTTCATGACCTCGATTAAAGTAACATCACACAATAAGAAATTAAGCACAAGAGATAAAGAAAAAAATCAAGAGATATACTTTGTTAGAACCAAGGGAGAAAGTCTACAAACCAGCCCATCCATAGGCTTCATCCTGAAGAACAGCGTAATCTCCCTAAAACTCTCTAATTAAACCTAGAACTAAGCATGAGAAGGAGGCAAAGCTCTCATCTATATTTATAAAGAAGGGAAACCATAAAAACAACCTAAAAGGGCCCAATCCCAAAGCCTAAGTGAAAGTAGGTAAAAAGGCCCAAAACAATCCCGCAAGAGAAGAGAAATTCGCGGCGCGGTCGCGTCCCGTTTTCTACAGAATAGCGACGTCCGTAAAATCGCCATAACTTTTGACTTACAACTCCGATTGAGCTTATATTTTTAGGGTTTCAAGAAGACTTCAATATTTAACTGCTCTAATTGAAATCACCTTAATCGGACATCGGATCGGGGATAACAATCCATCTGAACTCAGCTCAACATCTTAGCACTTCTTCTCGCGAACTTGCTTCATCATTTAGCCGTTTCGTCTTCGGTCTTCACCCGAATGTTTGTATTACTATTGTTTAACATATTTTCCTCGTGAGGTCCGGAATACACTAATACGCTCCAAATCATGGCCATTTCGTCTATGAACGATGCTAACGACCACCATTTACGCCGTATTATACGTCGCTCATCAACATAGATAGTGCCTGTTCAGGTCATATGACAGGAAACATGAACTGGTTCAACTCACTAAAGAAAGACTTTGGAAGATAAATCACTTTTGGAAACGAGAACAAAGGGGAGATAATCGGTATAGGACAAGTAGGTATCTCAGAACTCGTCACAGTGGAGAAAGTGAATCTGGTAAGCAACTTAAAATTAGATCTCCTAAGCGTCGCCCAGATATGCCTTAATGGGAAAAACGAAGTCATCTTTACTATAAAGGACTGCACTGTCGTAAATGTGGAAACTGGTAAGGCTATATTAAAAGGAATCTGTGACGGGAAAGTGTACAGGGTTAATCCTTCATTCATCCCGGACAGGGAAGTGTGTCTCGCTTCCCTGAAGGACAACTCCGATCTTTGGCACAAAAGGTTCGAGCACGCCAGTCTTTGACTCTTATCAAAGCTTCATTCAAAAGGACTAGTTGAAGGCTTACCTAAAATTGAGGCACAAAACGATCAGGTATGTAGTGCATGTGTAAGAGGTAAGCAATCAAGGATATCTTTTAAATCCAAAACTGAGGTAAGTACTCTTAAACCTCTTGATCTAATTCATATGGATTTATGTGGACCCATGCGTACCTTGAGTCGTGGTGGACACAAGTATGTGTTTGTTATTGTCGATGATTTTTCCAGGTACAAATGGACCATCTTTCTGTCCTCAAAGGAAGATGTTTTCTCAGAATTTATTGTGTGGAAGAAGAAAACTGAACTCAAATTGGAAAGCAAATTGAAATCAATCCACACGGATCATGGAACTGAGTTCAAAAATTCCTCCTTTCTCTCACTATGCATGGAATGTGGAATCGATGACAACTTCTCGGCTCCTAGAACTCCACAACAGAATGGTGAAGTCGAACGGAAGAATAGAACATTGGAAGGAATGACAAGAACGCTCCTAATTGCTAGTGGCGTTCCCAGGAACTTCTGGGCTGAGGCACTACATGCCTCATGCTACATCCTAAACAGAGCCTTCCTAAGGCCCACGATGGAAAAGACATCCTACGAGTTACTCAAAGGAATGAAACCAAATGTAAGTCACTTACGTGTGTTTGGTTGCAGGTGTTTTGCTCTTATAAACGGAAGGGAAAGCTTGGGAAACTTCTACGCTCGGAGTGACCTAGGAATCTTTGTGTGATATTCCTCACATAGTTCAACATACAAGATCTTCAATCAACAAACAAGGAAGGTAGAGGAAAATGTTCATGTTTGATTCGATGAACATAAAATGGCAGGAACCGAGATTCTCGACATCAATGCACCCCCACTGTCCGCTTATGAAGATTTTCAAATACCGAGTCTCTCAAAGAAAACACAAGTGAGGAAGACACTGCCCTCATCCCTCTGGTAGATAATTCAAACACGGATCCACCAAATGAATCTATGTCCTAAGAAAATCAAATGGAGGATGAGGAATCAATAAACACTACCAGAAATCCTGGAACGACCTCTCTAGCCCCTCGCATTCGCGTTCCTACTGCTCGCCTCAGAGACTATGAATGTCCTACCATATGTATCCCTCAAACAGCTCCACAGGTAGTCAACCAGGTAGTCGACCAGGTAAGTGAACAGGTAGTCGACCAAGTAAGTGACCAGGTTGTCAACCTAGTAGGTGACCCGGTTTTCGACCAAGTAAGTGACCAGGTAGTCGACCAAGTAGGTGACCAGGTTGTCGACCAGGTAAGTAACCAGGTAAACGATTCCGATCCTAACTCCTATGCGTTCACTACCTTTGTATCCCTTGCAGAACCAAAAACCATAAGTGAAGCATTCAAAGATCCAGATTGGATAAAAGCAATGCAAGAAGAACTTCATCAATTTGAGAGAAACAAAGTTTGGAGACTTGTTCCCAGGCCAGAAAACAGAACTATAATCGGCACCAAATGGGTTTTTAGAAACAAACTTGATGACAAGGGACAGGTTACAAGAAACAAGGCAAGGCTTGTCGTCAAAGGGTATAATCAACAGGAAGGAATCGACTACGATGAAACTTTTGCTCCCGTAGCAAGGTTAGAAGCTATTAGACTCTTGATTGCATATTCTGCTCACCATGGTTTTATATTACGTCAAATGGATGTAAAAACAGCCTTTTGAAATGGTGTGCTAAAAGAGGAAGTGTACGTAAGTCAAACACAAGGGTTTGAGGATCACTCTCATCCAAACCACGTCTTCGTGTTAGACAAGGCACTGTATGGTCTCAAACAGGCACCTCGTGCCTGGTATGAAAGACTATCATAGTTCCTTCTCTCACATGGATATGTGCGTGGGAAAATAGACAAAACTCTCTTCTTTCTCAAAGAAGGGAAGCACACCCTGGTCGTTCAAGTCTACGTCGATGATATTATTTTTGGCTCCACAAATGAGGCGTTAGTTACTAAGTTCACCAAACTTATAGAAAGTGAATTCGAGATGAGTATGGTGGGAGAATTAAGGTTCTTTATAGAACTTCAAGTAATCAAATTTACGGAAG
Organism: Phyllobates terribilis; assembly: GCF_046119375.1. Taxonomy (NCBI): domain Eukaryota; kingdom Metazoa; phylum Chordata; class Amphibia; order Anura; family Dendrobatidae; genus Phyllobates; species Phyllobates terribilis. The sequence goes on from NW_027369512.1 coordinate 15,034, forward strand.
GGACTAAGGTACATCAACAAAAGTACATCAATGAGTGCATCAAGAAGTTTGGTATGAATGATTCTAAACCCTTCTCTACTCCTATGTCACAAAATGATTCCTTAGGAAAAGATGAAAAAGAGAAGGATGCTGACCAAACTCTATATAGAGGAATGATAGGGTCTTTGCTTTATCTAATGGCTAGTAGGCCAGATGTTATGTATAGTGTGTGTCTATGTGCTAGATTTCAGGCAAATCTAAAAGAGACACATGTCAAGGTTTTAAAAAGAGTTCTCAGATATCTCAATGGCTCAAACAATCTATGCCTATGGTACCCAAGGGGAGGTGACTTATCACTGGTTGGCTACGCTGATGCTGACTTTGCATGGGACAAGGTGGATAGAAAATCTACATCAGGAATGGCTCAATTCCTTGGACCATGCCTCGTCTCATGGGGCTTTAAGAAAAAAACCTCAGTTGCCATCTCCAGAGCAGAAGCTGAATACATAGCTGCAGCCGCATGTTGCTCACAACTTCTGTGGCTTAAACAACAACTAAGAGATTTTGGAATTTTTCTTGATACGGTCCCTATACTCTGTGATAACACTAGTGATATTAATATTTCTAAAAATCCTGTGCAACACTCTAGAACAAAGCATATCGAAATCAGGCATCACTTTCTTCGTGACTGTGTGGAAAAAGGAATAGTCTCAATGAACTTCTGTAACACAGAGGATCAAATTGCGGACATCTTCACAAAGGCACTTAATAGGGAACCTTTTGAGCGGCTTCGTATGGAGCTTGGTATGACTTCCCTCAACTAAATATTATTCTTTTATACTTCTCTCGATGATTGGGTGAAATTATGTTTGATGTGTGCTGCATAGTTTATGCCTTGACATATTAATATGTCAAGATTATACTTGTTTACCTTCCATGCATATCACTCTTAGTCACTTTCCTAGTCGCATACGTCTTGTCTTTGGATATTCTGACTTACAAATCACAAAGGTTTTTCTTTTAAGCCCAAAAGATTCCTCCCAATGATTTTTAACCCAACATCATAAGCCCCACTGGCGGAGGAAATCTACAATGTCCCAAAGCCTTGTGTGGCATGAACGATCATATGAGCCCTTCTTTCGTACATTTACTGGATTTGTCATTCTATACGTAATTACAAAAATTCATATATATGTTATTTTTTATGTAATGATCTATTTGTGAAACCACCTTTTGTACGTGTCCCGATTCATTACATACCTACACCATCAACACACATTTGAGGAGGTAAGTGACAAGGTAATCGAGTTGGCCATCATCTCACATTAAAATGATGTGTCTGACACACAAGAAGAAAAGTAAATGCCCAAGTGTGAATATATCTTCTGCAGACAATTGATTGACGTTTGAAAAGACCGTGCTCTTCACCTCCCAATACCATTTAAATAAAAAACGAAAAAACCTCCCCTTCCCCTTCATTATCACTCCACCGTTTCCACTTCTCTCGTCCTCTTTTCTAAAAACTCTCCTTTGTTCTTTCAAGCTTTACCAATGGCGGAGAATGCTTTCACCTTAAATGATACGGCCGAAACTATCCGAGCCAAGCTACTTACCATCGGAATCGATCTCACCAAAATCTCCTTACCCTCTTCCGTCATCCCTAACCCTACAAACCTTCCTCTGAAAATCAATAATCCACACCTTGCCTAGCTATGGTACCCTTCAAACCCACCGCCATGTACACCACCAGATCCTCACCTCCTTCAGATCCACCGTCACATCTGACCACCGAACCATCATCCCCTAATCGCCATCGCTGCAACCCCCATCATCTCCTCCAAAACCACATTCACCATCTCCAAACCCCAATCGCCATCTCTGAAACCCCCATCATCTCCTGCAAAAACACGATCACCGTCTCCACCTCACCATGCGTCCCCTCCGCAACCCCAGTCATCACCATCACAATACCAATTTCCTCTTCCGCCCTCTGTCACCACAAGATCCAAACCTTTCAAAACAAAACCGGGAAGAAACATGTCAAGCAACGTGCTCCTCCACTCTCCAAGCGTGGCATTCTAGGCAAGAATGTCACACTCTTAAGCTCCAGCGATGAAGACAAAGCGATTGTCCTAAAAAGGGTCAAGACTAAAGCGCCTGTGACTGCCCCGCCCAAACGCCAAACACGAGGATCCGCTGCTAAGACCGCTAAACCCACCCTAAAAACTGCCAAGAAAACTAGCCCCACCACCTCAACTCCACCTCTGACGTCTCTCCGCGATATGCAAGCAAGAACTCTGATTAAGGAAATGCGCTTCATACCGGAGTATATTGCCGCCAATTTTCTTAGTCCAGTCCAAGAACTCATCCTCATCGATTTCCAGCCAATGGGGGTTCGATCTTCTCCTCCCAGGTAACCATAAATGCTGATCTTGTCCGTCAATTCTTCTCGTTATACCAATTAGTCAATAGCAATGTGGGGCTCTGCGCTACTGACAGGCGTTAAACGATCGTTGGCCCTATAAAAAATAATCCAACTAAAGTATCCACTAGTGAAGTGGTAAGTCGGAGTCGAGTCCCAAGGGAGCACAACGATAGCCTATTTCAATTTGTGTTACCAAATAGTAACTTGGGGTTTTTTGGTTTGTAAACTAACTAGCAATATTAAAACGCTAATTGTTGGATTTTTGTAAACTATAACGATGTAAAGCTCACTCTTTTAGCATCAACGCATTATTCTTATGGAAAGTTGATCATCGAATTCTATAAAAGTTATGTTCTTTAAATAAATAATCTAGTTGTCCTACTCTTTGTTCGTAAATAGCAACTAGTCCAAATAGTCCTAGAAACCCTTGTTGTATGCAATAACCAAAGAAATCCTAAGGTTCAACTACTCAACAACATAAAGATCAAAGATATGTAGGCCTATGCAATACCATTGGCAAATCGCCGATACTCGACACAGGTTTATAATCTCTAAAAAATAAGCACTCACAAATAGTCTATGCTAATTCTGATTGCTACCTAAAAAACAAGACTTTTCAAAATCGAATTATCAAGCCTAGCGATATGAATGAATAATAATCAACCTAGTTTGCAACCTAGATAAAATCAATACCAATCAATGGCAATAATCACAAGAATATAAAACAATGCTGAAATTATTATTAGAACATAAACAATAGAATTCTCACAACAATTCCTAGAATAATGTCCTCAACCTAAGAGTGAACTCGTAGGAACTTAGCTAGACATAGCCAAGAGAAAGCTATACATAATTATGGATGAACTAACCAGGATGAAGGTAGAAGATGACACAAAGGCGGGAGCTTTCTTTTTGGCTGTTGAATCTCCAAGAAGTAATTTGTGAAAGTGGAAAAAGATTAAGAAGATCATTCTAACCTAAAAACTAAAGGTTTATATAGTATCTAACCTAGAAGACAGAAAATAACTTAAAATAAAAGATAAAATCTGAAAAAAAAATACCCGGGCTTGGATATGCAATTGGGCCGGGTCCGTCGCCGAGTCGCGATCGAGCTTTATAGTCTCGACCGAGACTTTTTCCCAGTCACTCAGAAATGGCACCAGACTCAATCGCTACCTCCAAGTCGCGATTGCTACTTTTATGTCGAGGCAAAGTCTCGATCGAGACATTATAGTCTCGGTCGAGACATCTATGTCGAGGGCAAATCTCGATCGAGACATCTTCTTCGTAGCTCTTCTTCGTCTTGAAACCTTCTCTCGGGCTGATCTTCGGTCTTCTGTAAGCTTCCGAGGCTGCTCGGCTTCGCCTCTCAGCTTCTCCATTGGTGTAGGTGTGGTAGTCTTCTCTCTAGCTTCATCCCAAATGCACTAGAGGTGAGTACAAACATGATCTCCATAATCAATACCACAAAATAACGCTTATGAGCATCCCGCAAATCAATAAGTGAACAATCATACCAGATTCCGGGAATACCACTCAATAAGCACCTAAAAACCACTAATCCTAAGCTAATAGTCGCTAGTTACACCATATAATAAGCTCCTATTAAACCTCACCACACTTAAACCTTGCTCGTCCTCGAGTAAGCAAAATAAAACTTACTCCTCCTAAAAAGCACAAAGGTCTACAGTAAGTGTAGAGAAAGTCTGCTAGCGACTATACTTCAAACTCCAAAGTGTATCAAGCACTAACCTACTCCAATCTATCTCCTTATGTCTATGTCCTACCCAAAACCCTCCTTATTTCTCCACCTTCATATGTAACCACTCCAATACAGTAGTAATAATCAAACCAAGTGGTGTGCTTTTAAGCACATGTGGAATCCTAATCTCCTCTAAGGGTAAGGGTACATAAATATGACATAATAAAGATAAAATCGAGTCTCCCACTCGCTTATACACTTCTTATTCCTCCTCTTAGAGTAATGTCCTAAACCACTAGATAATATGATCAATCCACAAGTCACAACCACCAATCCTTATTTAAAATTCTGCATAGTACAACCACAACAATATGCATCAAACTCCAAGAAATAGAAATCTAATCCTAGAATCTAACACAACCGCCGATAATATGTAGCAAAACTAATAAACTGATGGAATGGTAAGCATGCAAAAGTGTGGATAACAAAAAGCTCATAAATAGAGAGATAAAAGGCTAAAACTAACTCCTTATCCCTCCTTGGTGAATCCTAAAACCCGAGACATCCTTTAACTCCCTTCTTATGTCTCCTGCGTCAATAGATATGTAATCAAATAAATAATCACAAAACAAGTAAATCCGGCGCCCTTTCGGGTTTTCACCAAATTCTAAGTGGTATGATCTTTTTCTATTTTATTGTTTTATTTTTCAGGCACCATCCTTTATCCATTTTTACTTGCCTGGTTTTTTATTCTTTTATTTTTTCGTATTTTTTTCCGATTTTTTCGTTTCTTTTTCGAATTTTTTTCGGATTTTTTTTCGGATTTTTTTAAAAAAAAACTAATGCAATTGTTCAAGACTCAAACATAAGTTCGCACAGACTCGATCCAAAAACAACTCAAAATAGTTCAGCAGAAAGATAGCAAGAAAAATAGCAAAACAACATAAACTCCTCCTCGGTACGGTAACTCCTCTCCCCACACTTGAACAACGCATTGTCCTCAATGCAGCAAAAGAGGACCTCATAAAAATATGGAAGAGGGGGAAATACCGCAATCACTCCTCAGCATCATCGTCATCACCGTCATCATCATCATCAGACTCATCCGCGTTTCTCCTTTGTCTCTTAGGAGCCATTGTTCACAACCACAACAAAATCCCAGCAGAGATATGGTGGTCACAACCACAATTGGACAAGTTTGGACCGCTCGAGGATACCTGAAACGCAAATTTTCTGGATGTCACGGTCGAGACTGAAAAGTCACGGTCAAGATTTCCAGGCCGTGGCAAAGTCGCGGTCGAGATTCCTGTGTCGCGGTCGAGACTTTTTTTGGAAAAATTTTCGTATTCTGGATCACCGTCACATCGATCGAGAGTTTTGAAGTCGCGGTCGAGACTTCTTTACGGGGACAACCTCGCGGTCGAGACTATATTGTCGCGGTCAAGACTTCTCCTCGGGGGCAACTTCGGTCGAGACCAGCATGTCTCGATTGCGACATGAGTGATTTCGGTGATAGTGTCTGATTAATTCCTCCAATAGCTTCCTCCTTTGATTTTCTTGCGGAAATAACAAAAACAAAACAAACAAATGGGATTAATGGTTAGTAAAAATTCCTTAGGTTGCCTCCCGATCAGCGCCTTTGTTTAACGTCTTTGGCTTGACTCCTTACTCTCTATCAACTAGCACTAGGCCCCTCATAGACCAACTCATCAAGGAACTCTCTCTTCTTCTTCACACAATAGGATCTCACCCCTCGTCTCCTCCTAATCCTCTTGTCATACCACCCTCTCTTCTTCTTCTTCGTCACCGTGCGTAGCTTCTTAAGAAGTTTTGTAAAATGAGGCACATGTGCTCGGGGTTCAGAGTCCCGGACATTTGAAGTTGTGGATGCACGTCGGTGGCTTGACATAGCTTGAGATCATCTCCCGGATCAAGTAGTTCTCTCTCATCGTCTAATGGTGGGCCCGGATCGTACTCATCGATGTTAAGTAGCTGAGGGGGACCTTTGCGGAAAATAGTTGCGAAATAGGCGCGGGTATGCGGATCTGGTGCACGGGCACGCACATCAGCAGAGAAGAGAGTGTGGGAGTGTATATATGGGGCGCGGTTGCACATGGGATCTGGGGGCTCGGTGTGGACCCGCGTCGGAGGGCGTAGTTGCGCACATGGTTCCGGAACGATCACTGTGATAGTGTGGTCGCACATTACTATGGCGCGGTCGCGCCCTTCACCGGTCTCGTCGGCGCGGTCGTGCAGCTCGGGTTGCGGTGGTGCGTCTATTTGCTCCTCAGCCTCAGCTTTACCCTCATCACTTGGCATCTCATCCGAGCTTTGATCACTACTTAATGTCATAGAACTGTTGTCCATAAGGCTCAGGTTCACTATGGTCTGAGGCGGTAGTGCCTCAGATTGATTTTGTGCCAAGGTAGATACTGCTTGCACCATTCGCTCAACCTGTTCTTCCAGACACTTGGAGTTCTCTTTTGTAACCTGATCTTAAGTTGCGAAATGCCTTTCCAGAGCGTTCAACAACTCTACAGTTGATGGGTTCCGAACTAGGTTTAGGATCGTGAGACCACCACCCATGTTGTTGTCAGGCTGGGGGTAGTCATTGTACCTCGGATAGTCCTCACACCATTGTTGATCATATCTCCTGTAACGATTAACAAACTTCCAGAGGTCAGCCCCCTCCTCCTCATCAGTCTTCGACCATCTTTCCGTATCTCCTGGAAGCTCAACAAGTAAACTCATTAGTAGTGTGGGTGTGGACCATAGGATAGGTCCACACCAAGGTAACACAAAAAGAAACAAACTATAACAGTTGGCTCCCCGACAACGGCGCCAAAATTTGATAGGCGTTAAACGGTCATTGGCCCTATCAAAAATAATCCAACTAAAGTATCCACTAGTGAAGTGGTAAGTCGGAGTCGAGTCCCAAGGGAGCCACAACGATAGCCTATTTCAATTTGTGTTACCAAATAGTAACTGGGGGGTTCATGGTTTCTAAACTAACTAGCAATATTAAAACGTGAATTGTTGGATATTTTGGTAAACTATAATGATGGAAAGCTCACTCTTTTAGCATCAACGCATTATTCTTATGGAAAGTTGATCATCGAATTCTATAAAAGTTATGTTCTTTAAATAAATAATCTAGTTGTCCTACTCTTTATTCGTAAATAGTAACTAGTCCAAATAGTCCTAGAAACCCTTGTTGTATGCAATAACCAAAGAAATCCTAAGGTTCAACTACTCAACAGCATAAAGATCAAAGATATGTAGGCCTATGCAATACCATTGGCAAATCGCCGGTACTCGACATAGGTTTATAATCTCTACAAAATAAGCACTCGCAAATAGTCTATGCTAATTCTGATTGCTACATAAAAGACAAGACTTTTCAAATCGAATTATCAAGCCTAGCGATATGAATGAAAAATAATCAACCTAGTTTGCAACCTAGATAAAATCAATACCAATCAATGACAATAATCACAAGGGAATATAAAACAATGCTGAAAATATTATTAGAACATAAACAATAAAATTCTCACAAACAATTCCTAGAATAATGGCCTCAACCTAAGAGTGAACTCGTAGGAACTTAGCCAGACATAGCCAAGAGAAAGCTATACATAATTATGGATGAACTAACCAGGGATGAAGGTAGAAGATGGCACAAAGGTGGGAGCTTTCTTCTTGGCTGTTGAATCTCCAAGAAGTAATTTGTGAAAGTGGAAAAAGATTAAGAAGATCATTCTAACCTAAAAACTAAAGGTTTATATAGTATCTAACCTAGAAGACAGAAAATAACTTAAAATAAAAGATAAAATCTGAAAAAAAAATACCCGGGCTTGGATATGCAATTGGGCCGGGTCCGTCGCCGAGTCGCGATCGAGACTTTATAGTCTCGACCGAGACTTTTTCCCAGTCACTCAGAAATGGCACCAGATTCGATCGCTACCTCCAAGTCGCGATCGCTACTTTCATGTCGAGGCAAAGTCTCGATCGAGACATTATAGTCTCGGTCGAGACATCTATGTCGAGGGAAAATCTCGATCGAGACATCAGAGTCTCGGTCGAGACATCTTCTTCGTAGCTCTTCTTCATCTTGAAACCTTCTCTCGGGCTGGTCTTCGGTCTTTTGTAAGCTTCCGAGGCTGCTTGGCTTCGCCTCTCAGCTTCTCCATGGGTGTAGGTGTGGTAGTCTTCTCTCTAGCTCCGTCCTAAATGCACTAGAGGTGAGTACAAACAAGATCTCCATAATCAATACCACAAAATAACGCTTATGAGCATCCCGCAAATCTATAAGTGAACAATTATACCAGATTCCGAGAATACCTCTCAATAAGCACCTAAACACCACTAATCCTAAGCTAATAGTCGCTAGTTACACCATATAATAAGGTCCTATCAGCTACGTACATGATCAATAAGCATAAATTACAGTAACTAGTCGCGAGCTTGCGCTGATTTTGAATGTACCCCATGATGGGGATGATGTTTATGCCAAGGGAGCTTGACTGACTGGCTTTTCTGCTGTTTCTGTGTACAATGTTTCAGGGAACCAATCTGCGTCCCTCACCGGCGAACTCTCTACTATATCGATGCCGATTGTCTCCCGCATTCTTCATCTGTTATTGCTGTCAAATGTAGTACCCAGAGAACAAAAGAAGAATTTCCTTTTTATTCAGGACGTTGTTTTGCTTGACCGTATTCTGCGTCGTCAGAGGATCAGTCTATCAAATATTTTACTCAAGCACATGGCTCATGTCGTAGACAACAAGACACACGCTCTCCCTTTCCCCTCTATAATCAAACAGATCCTGACCTATCACGAGGTCTACGAGGAACGCTCTGGGGACTTGGTGTTGCCAAAACAATTCAATGATGAGACTCTCCGAAAGATGAAGTTCTTCCGCTTCACCGAGGGCTGGTCAAGGACTCAGACACAGGAAAAGGAATCAGGCCCATCAACCTCAAGTGCTACTTCAACTGATGGCCTGACCTTTGCTAAAAAGCGACGACTGAGTACGCTGACGTCCCTCCTGGTCGACATTGCCGGAAAACTGCATACTAAAGTTAGTTCCCTAATATTCTCCTGATGATGAGTCAGCGGATAACTCTGATGCTGCGTAGCTTCCTCTCTTTAAACACGTGGTGACCTTATACCACCACTCCCAGCTCATTAATCCTGCATCTTTTCTGTTTTGTTTACTGCAACCTTTGTGTCCTTGTCTGCTTGACTGTTCTGAAACTTGCTGTTTGTGTTAGGAAAAACTTTAGGGTGTGCTTGCGTGCGCAAGACATCCATGTATGATCTTATGCTATGCTTTCTTTCTTGCCACTCTCTATGCTTTACACATATCCCTTTCTGCTTTTTGATGATGCTAAAAGAGCGAAAATTAAAGGGAGATAACATTCTGAGGGGGAAAGTCGCTTACTAGGTAACTTACGTAAGCGACTTAGGGGGAACCGACTAGTATCTATGTCAAATCCTTTTATTGCCTTAGTTTAAATCTTAAAATGTTTAAAGTGTTTGTCACCATCAAAAAGGGGGAATTTGTTAGGGTTCCTTAGTTTTGATGTCGACAAGTCACTTCCTAACTCGCTTACCTGAGTGTTACATGGAGTTACTATCTTAGGGAAGCTTTCCTCCTTGGGGAACTTTCTTTATCAGGGAAGTTTCCCGGTTAGGAAACATTCCATATCATGGAAGCGACTTCGAACCCGGGACGCAATCTTTCTACAATAAGGAATGGGATACCGGTCAAAGAAGAAGATAAGCAAATAAAATGATTATATTATTAAAGAATGAATCTACTAAGACGAGCGATTGAGATATGTTTTACAAGAGTATCTTTGGAGAAGATACTCGGAAGCCAAAGATTAGAAGGTTATGATTTGGGCCGACTAAAAGAAAAAATAAGAAAGAAGATCGAGATCGAATAATCTGGTCTGAATCTGGATAGAAGATACACGTGGTCATTTAGTATAAACATACGAAGACATCTCTATGAATGAGAGCATGAAATACAGAGAAATAAAAATAGGCTGCTAGGTTAAGATAGTCATACACTTGTAAGGGTTGAGTTTGTGTACGAGAGAGAGAGAAGAGTGACTTAGGTTAGTCCGAGTTCTCTATTCTGTAACGAACAAGAAATCCAATAAAAAGAGTGTGTGAGTTTCAAAATCCTTCTAGTGACGAACTAGAAGGTAGTGGTTTTACTCAATACTATTTGGTGTTGAGGTTTCCACTATAAATACCTTGTTAAGCTTTTATGTATTACATTTCCACTGCGATAGAATTAGGGAAGTGACCATTGCTTCCCTAGTCGCTTACGTCACAACGATAACATGCACTATTACAGAAAACAGTGCGTGCATCTATGCCTCCTCCTTACCACAAACTTCATAGAAGCCATCAGAAGTCACATGTATCATCTGTGGATTAACTTTATCAGGAAGGATCCCCTTACAAGCACACCAAATGAATGATTTAACTCTAGGAGGAGAATTGATATTCCATAAGTATTTCCAAATAGCCTCAGACCTCGCACCATCTGAAGGTGACCCACATCTGGATTAGTTTTCCTTCGCTTCAGCTCATAAGCCAAGTGATATGCCATTTTTACGGAAAAGAGCCCATCCCGAGTGTGACTCCGAATCAGCTTATCGGTAGTAGGCTCAGAATGTATGTGAATAGAGAGGATACCATCAATATCACAAGAAAGGAAGATATCCCGAACAAGGAGGTGGTCCTAACCCCCCCAAATCTCAATCGATCAAGTCAGCAACCCTCACATCCTGATTATGAATACCTCTCGGAGTAATGACTTTGTAGGAGTGATCCCTTGGGATCCACTTGTCAACCAAAACATTAATGATTAATCTAGGAAACGTTCCCAACACTCCTAAGCAAACCATCCAGAAGAATCTCCCTTCCCTATAGAATGCTTCTCCATGTAAAGCTTGGGTTACGACCCAAAGAAGCATTCATGAAATCGGAATTCGGATGGTATTTGGCCTTTATAAGTCTAGCAATCAAGGACGTTTGGTTTTGGATGATTCTCCACCCTTAACGAGCAAGAAAAGCAACATTGAATTGTTCAAAGTCTCTGAAACCCAACCCCCACATGCTTTGGGCGAGAACATTTTGGTCCAGTTCATCCAATGGGTTTTACTATCAGTAGATGAATCCCCCCACCAAAACTTACAAGCCAAGTGCTCCAGCTCCAAGCACAAACCCAAGGACAAATTTAAATAGCTCATGGTATAGGTCGGGATAGCCCGAATAATGTTTTTGATTAGTACCTACCAACCTGAGACAAAGTTCTTTCTTTCCAGCCCCTTATCTTTCCCGCGACCCTGTCTCTCAATTGCCTAAAGATGGTTTTTTTATTTATCTCCTCAATATAGTACGCAAGCCAAGATATTTCTTATCAACTTCCTAAACCTTCAGAATTTGCTAGATTTCAGACCGTCTCTCTATGCTCACATTCTTGCTAAATGAAAGTTCAATCTTTTTGAAGTTAACTAGTTGTCTTGATGCTGCTCGATAGACATGGAGAATAGTTTCAGATGCCTTCACAAACATAATACTATCATCCGTAAAAAAAAAGTTGAGAGATAGAAGGTGATAATCGAGAAATAGAAATGCCCTGTAGATGTTTCTAACCTTAATTGGATTTAAGCATTGTTGATAAACCTTCTGCGCGTAGGAGGAATAATAACGGTAAAAATGTATCCCCTCTTTATTCAATGTTAGATAAGAGTGATCCCTGTCAAAGTAACTTATACGCGGAGGAATAATAACGGTAAAAATGGATTCCCTCTTATTTTTTTTGTTAAAATGTAAATAATATAAATGGTATGTCCCCTTAAACGAGAAATTCAAATCACAGATAGTCCAAGAGCACACATGGCATAACACAAAGGCTATCCATACTGTGCTAAATAAACAACAAAACTAGTGTCCAAGTGCTGAAACAACCATAGTAATAAGAAACATGTCATAAAGAAGTCTAAAAACATGAATGCTAATCTGACAAACAATGACCTCAACCGGAATCCGGTTGTGCTCAAACACAAGCGCATTCCGCGCCTGCCAAACCAAGTAAACCGTCGCCGAAAGAGAAAAAGTCTGAGCCCTGACAAGAACTCCTCCACCATGTGCATGCGCGCGCAGCCAGACTATAGTACTATCGATAGAAGTGCAAGAGGGAGGAATGTGAAACCTGGTGCATACCGCCTGCCAGACGCTCAGGACAATCGAACACTCAAAGAAGAGGTGTGAATGAGACTCATCTGCCGACTCACAAAGACGACAACATGGATCAACGCCAAGAAAGAACAATCTGTCATAGGTAGATAACCGTCCGAGCATAGCCAACCACAAAATGAACAAATGCCTAGGATTGTCGTGCTTGGGCCAGACCTCAGCCTTCCAAGACACACTCGGTTTCCTATCCCAGAGCGCATCATACGCAGCCGAGACACGGAACCTGTCTGCAGTACACCAACTGTCAAGAGTCTCCTCAACTCCCAACTCTCTATCAACCATCTGAACAACTCTATCTCTAGCTGCCAGAATCCCCTTTATCAGAGAGGAATCTCGACGATGAGCCACCCAAGTACTTAGGCTATCAACGCGCAGGTACCTATGGTGAATCCAACGAACCCACAGACTCTCCCGACCCTCAGAAATATGATAATACTGCTTCAGGAGGAAGCAGCTGTTCTAGACAGCCAAATCTCACAAACCCAGGCCTCCCTCCTATCTCGTACAACAGATACTACTCCAGCTAACTCTTGGCCAACGCCACATAAAATTCTTGCAAAGGGTGATCGGAGTAGAAAGAAATCTTGTAGGCACATGAAGAATAGACAGCCAGAAGCCCTCAACACCCTGAATCACAGAAGGCATGAGCTCACGACGACCAGCAAAGGACAGACTCCTCCTATCCCAAGCGCTAATATACCCACTTGTCCTGTCCAGAAGCGGCTTATAGTCCATAACACGAAGGTTGTGCGTACTGATCGGGATCTCAAGGTACCCAAAAGTAAAAGTACCCTCTCAAAAACTAGTAATAGCACGTAGAGTACCCACTTCATCATCAGGTACAGAAGCCAAAAACATAGAGGACTTAGCCGTAGTGAAATGTAAGCCATACATATCCCCAAACTTCCTGAGGCAGTCACTGAGGATCGAAACAGAAGGGACACCCCCCCGACAAAACAAAACAACATCATCAACAAAGATCAAATGAGTGAGCTCAATACCCGCACAATGCTTATGGTAGCCAAACTCTGGAACAGCAGAATCCCTACGCATCAATCTACTGAACATCTCCATACACAACACAAACAACAGAGGAGAGAGAGGATCGCCCTGCCGTAGTCCTCGTCGACCAGGGAAATAACCATGAAGACCACGGTTGACCTTAATCGAATAAGAAGCAGTTGTGACACACTCCATAACCCATGCACTAAACCGAGCAGGCAAACCCAGATGACGCAAAGTGAAACGCAGGAAGTCCCAAGATACAGTATCATATGCGTTGGCAATGTCTACATTCAAGAAACACCGTCGGGTATCCTTAGTGACTGAATATCCTCTCAGCATTTCTTGGACGAGAAAAATGTTCTCACTCATCAGCCGCCCCTCCACAAACGCGCTTTGGGCCGGGTCAATGAGAGTACCAAGAACTCTGGCCAGCCGAGTAGTCATTATCATCGAGATCAGCTTGTAGACAACATTGCAGCACGCAATAGGTCGGTAGTGCTCAACTCGGGATGGGGAATCCACCTTCGGAACAAGAGAGATAACAGTGTGATTGAGCTGTTTCAGAAGTTGCCCACTGACAAAGAACTCCTTCACAGCTCCACAGACATCATGCCCAGTAATCTCCCACGAAGCCTTGAAGAACCTCGCATTGAAACCATCAGGGCCGGAGCCTTCTCATCACCAATAGACCAGAGAGCAACTCTAATCTCATCCACTGAGACCTCAACACCCAAGGAATCACTCGCTTCAGCAGACAGCCGAGGACCAAGTGCAAACACAGACAAAGCAGGCAACTGAACTGGCACAGCAGTCCCAAACAACACCTGATAAAAAGCAAGGAACTCAGTAGCAACAACAGAGATAGCAGTAGTAGGCATACCCGTCCTGTCAATCACTGAAGCAATGTAGTTCTTCCGGGCATTAGCCTTCATCAGGCTGTGAAAGTACCTAGTGCACCGATCACTCAACAACACATATCTTGCCTTAGCTTGCTGTCCAAGAAAACTAGCTTCAGCGGCAGAGAGCCGAGAAGCAGCCGCACGTGCATCAGAAGCAGCCTAAATCAATTCCGGAACATCCGGACCATGTTTGAGATCCTCTAAAGCACCATCAAATGCAAAGATAGCCGCATCAGCACGGGAGAAGATGTGACTGAACTTAACCTTATTCAGGCACTTCAGAGGGAATTTCAAGCTCTTGAGGTGTTTGGCAAGTCTGAACTGGCAAGTGACCTGAGGGGGAGACACCCAACCATTAGAAACCACCTCAATAAAATGCGGATGATCAGCCCACATGATAAAGAACTTGAAGTACATACACCCACAAACCTCAGGTCGCCGGAGAGTAACAACACAAGGCTTGTGATCCGAGAGGATACCAACATCCGGGTAATCAACCCTAACATAATACTCAGCAGAAAACCAACCAGGTTGAACCAGAACTCTATCCAGCTTGCTCCAAACAGTCCCATTGGTCCAGGTGTAGAGAGAAGCACTAGACGTAGGAGCATCTATCAGACCATGTCGTCTACAAGCATCAATCATATCTCTACACTCAGGCATACGAACAACCTCACCATGAAATCGCTCGTTTGCATTCATGACACAATTGAAATCCCCCATAACCAGCCAAGGAATATCATGTACCGCAAACAACTGATCAACATAACCCCAAAGTGGCCGCCTGGCAACAACAGAATGAAGACATACACAAAGCAAATACCATATCTAACACCAGCAGTCCTGCAAGTAATAAGACACCCTAAGTGCTGCGTAAACATAGTCAAAATCTCCAAATCAACGTAGCTAGGATCGCAAACAACAAGAATACGAATGTTCGTAGTGAACTCCCAACCAGGAACCATACGCCTAACAAGAGCAGTAATGTCACCTCTACCATACTTAGTCTCAAAAAGACCACATACCTTAGCCTGGAATTTCCGAATCATCTCCTTCACGCCATTTTGTTTCCGGGCTTGGCCAAGCCCGCGCACATCCAAGCTAAGACATTCATCGGGAAACCTCCTATCGGATGCTGCAAGGACGTCTAAGATTCCTCTTCCCGTTGCCGACAGACGTAGTTGATGTCAGATCAACATCTAACAATCTCGACTCTCTCAAAGCCATAGAAGCCACCTTAGGAGGACTAGAAGATGGAGGAATGTTTGCACAGTGCTCAATTGCCAAGGCTGTAGGTGCCGCTGTATCATTGACGGACTCAAGCCTACGGATCTCCTCCCCTGATACAGATAGTCCACACGCCTCCTTAGCAGTCACATTCCCCAACTGAAGGTCCTCCCCAGGTGGTAGACCAACCTGATAATCAACAACAGCAATAGACTGAACCAATTCCTATGGCAGCACAGGCTGGACCCCAGTCACCACATCTGCAGACTGAACCCCAACTGGGTCACTATGTGAACTCTCGGTCTGAACAACAGCCTGACTCTTCTTAGGCATAACATCAACACTCGTAGAAGGGTCGGCGGTCTCAGCAGGGTGAACTAGTGCCGGAGCAGAAGCAGGAGCCTTTAGAGCAGCCAAAGTAGCTACCTTCGGACCTTGTGCTTTCCGCTTACCCTTCATACCAACATCATCTTGCTTCTCCTTAAACTGACATAACTCATCCGAGTGACCAAAATGAAAACAGCCCTTGCAATACTTAGGCTCGTTTTCAATCAAGAAAGTAGTAGCAATAGATTCTCCATCATCAAAATCCAAGGTCACACGTCTAGAAAAAGGAGCAGCAAAGTTTACCTCAACAAGAACTCGAGCATAAGACCCCAGCAGCTTGCTGTCCGTGACCGTATCAACAAACAAAGGTTTCCCTACATACGAAGATATCCGACTTAGAATATCACTTGTCCAAAAGTTCTTTGGTAAACCAAAGATCCTAACCCATAAAGGAATAGTAGCAATGTCACGTCGATTAAACGTGAACTTTTCTGGAATCATCTTCAAGATGATAGGCCTGCCAAACATGAAATACGGTCCCCCAAGAAGCACCCTATCTCTATCCATCTCAGACTCAAACGAGAAGATTAACCAACCCTCCTCAACCTTGTACTTAGCCTTAACACCCCATCTACGCATCAATTCAAGCAACATCTGATGACCAGGATTATAACCAACATACTGACCAAGTAAAGACCATCCCCAGACTCTCTCGATAGGCAAACCATCAGAAACGCTAATAGCAACACGATCCGAAGTAGGAGGAATGAAAGAGAGCTTACCTCCCAAACCAGAATTCATGAAGATCTTCTTCGATTTCTGAGCCTAAGCATTCAGAACAGCACTCACGTGAGAAATCAGAGAAGGCGCAGCCTTCACATGAGGTCGAGCAGTATCCGAAAATAGAGCAATATTGGTAGGTTCGGAAGACGAAAGTGGATTACCTGAAGTGACGTGTAACCCAAGCAACTTGCCCACAGTAACCGAACTCGCAGGAATAGCAGCCACCTGCTTAGCGCCACTAGCACTGATGCCGGTCGTATCAACCTCACTCGAAGGATCTGGTAATTGCGGAAATTCTGCCGAATACACCTCATGGTCCGATAGATCATCCGAAGCATGAACTACACAAAACCCATCCTGCTCCTCAACCTCAACCGGAGCCCTAGTTACCGAAGTAGATGCCACCGCAGGAGACAAAGAATGTTGAGTACGCTCCAAATGAGACGTCTTTGACGGCGGAATCATCGGCGATCCCGACTTCAAACCAGGAGAGGCCGAGTATTGCCTTTACGCTTGTTTTTGCCCATAGCGCGGGCGATACGTAACTTGACACACCAAAACCCTAGGGACGGCCGCCCCCACCAGAACCCCAAACGGCAACGCAGGTGGGGTCTGGTTCGATTCAGTCTTTCACATTCCGCCAGGTTACAGTGATTGGTTACGAGTCAGAATTCTGGTGGTGTTTGGTCTTGGCGTGTCATCAGAATATTCAGTCTTCCTGGTGCTTTTTATCTACTTTCTTGTTTTCGTTATCGTTTGCTGGTGTGGTGTACTCTGTCTGGATCCAGTTTTCTCGTTCTGCCAGGTTCTGTTTTCCTGGTGATTGGTGGCGGTGGCTACCACTAGGTTTTGGAGTGCCTGGTAACGTAACGCCCACGCTATGGCCAAGAACAAACGTAAGGGGAAACACTCGGCTTCTCCGGGATCGTCGTCGGGTTCGTTAATGGTTCAGCCGACTAAGTCAGCGCTTTTGGGACTTCCTAAGGGAAATATTTCTCCTGCGATGGCATCTTCCTCGTCAACTCAGGTCCCGGTTGAGGTTGACGAGCACGTAGGTTTGTGTGCGGGTAATGGGGCGGATGAACTTTCGGACCATGAATTGTACTCGGAAAATTTTCCCACTCTACCGGATCCGTCACGTCCTATTGGCACGAGCGTCGACATTACGAGTGTCGTTCAGCAGAAGGCTGCTAAACCTGCAAGTTCGGTTACTGTGGGTGACTTGCTTGGGTTACACGTCTCTTCAGGTATTCCGCCTTCATCTTCCGAACCGACTAATATTGCTCCTCCTTCGAATATTGCTCGACCTCCTGCGGTGGTTGTGCCTTCTTTGACTGCTCCTCTGAGTGCTTTTCCGAATGCTTGGGCTCAGAAATCAAAGAAGATCTTCATGAATTCTGGTTTGGGAGGTAAACTCTCTTTCATTTGTCCTACTTCAGATCGTGTTGCTATTAGTGTTTCAGATGGTTTGCCTATCGAGAGAGTATGAGGATGGTCGTTACTTGGTCAGTATGTTGGTTTTAATCCTGGTCATTAGATGTTGCTTGAATTGATGCGTAGCTGGGGTGTGAAGGCTAAGTACAAGGTTGAGGAAGGATGGTTGATCTTCTCATTTGAGTCTGAGATGGATAGAGATACGGTGCTACGCGGGGGACCATATTTCATGTTTGGCAGGCCTATCATCTTGAAGATGATCCCAGACAAGTTCACATTTAATTGACGTGACATTGCTACCATTCCCCTATGGGTTCGGATCTTTGGTTTATCAAAGAACTTTTGGAAGAGTGATATTCTTAGTCGGATTGCTTCAGACGTGGGGAAGCCTTTGTTTGTTGATACTGTCACAGACAACAGGTTGCGAGGGTCCTATGCTCGAGTGCTTGTGGAGGTAAACTTTGCTGCTCCTATTTCTAAAGGTGTGACCTTGGATTTTGATGATGGGGATTCCATTGATGCTACTTTCTTGATTGAAAACGAGCCTAAGTATTGCAAGGGCTGTTTTCATTTTGGTCACTCGGATGAGCTATGTCAGTTTAAGGAGAAGTGTGCTGATATTGGTATGAAGGGCAAGCGAAAGGAACAAGGTCCGAAGGCAGCTACTTTGGCTGTGCCTAAGGCTCCTGTTTCCGCTACGGCACCGGGCCACCCTTCTGAGACTACCAGTCCCTCTGCGAGTGTTGATGTTGTGCCTGAGAGGAGTCAGCTTGGTGTTCTGACCGAGAGTTCTCCTAGTGACCCAGCTGGGGTTCAGTTTGAGGGTGTGGGGACTGTGGTCCAGTCTGAGCTGCCACAGGGTATGAGTCAGGTTGATTGCGAGTTGGCCCCTACTGTTGCTGGCAAGACTACTGCTACTGTTGATGGTCAGGTATCGGTTGATGGTTTTCCACCTGGGGCGGACCTTTGGTTGGGGATGTGACTGCTAAGGATGCGTGTGGACCGTCTGTGTCAGGGGAGGAGAGCCTTAGGCTTGAGTCCGTCAATGACACAGCGGCACATATGGACTTGGTAGTTGAGCACACTGCGGATGTCCCACCACCTGCTAGCCCTCATAAGGGGGCTTCTATGGCTTTGAGAGAGTCGAGGTTGTTGAATGTTTATATGACTTCTACTACGTCTTTCGGTAACGGGAAGATGAATCTTAGACGTCCTAGCAACGTCCGTAAAGAGGTTCCCTAATGAATGCCTTAGCTTGGAATGTGCGCGTGCTTGGCCAAACCCGGAAACAAAATGGTGTGAAGGAGGTGATTCGCAAGTTTTTTGCTAAGGTATGTGGTCTCTTTGAGACTAAGTATGGTAGAGGTGACATTACTGCTCTTGTTAGGCGTATGGTTCCTGGTTGGGAGTTCATTACGAATTTTCAACTAGACCAGCGCGGTCGTATTCTTGTTGTCTGGATCCTAGCTATGTTGATTTGGAGATTCTGACTATGTCTATGCAGCATATTGGGTGTCTTGTTACGTGCAAGACTTATGGTGTCCGATATGGTATTTGCTTTGTGTATGGTCTTCATTTTGTGGTGGCTAGGCGGCCACTTTGGGACTATGTTGATTAGTTGTTTGCGGCACATGATGTTCCCTGGCTGCTCATGGGGGATTTTAACTGTGTCATGAATGCGAACGAGAGATTTCATGGTGAGGTTGTTCGTATGCCTGAGTGTAGAGATATGATTGATGCCTGTAGGGGACATGGGCTGACAGATGCTCCTACGTCTAGTACTTCACTCTATACCTGGACAAATGGGACTGTCCGGAGTAAGCTTGACAGAGTTCTAGTTCATCCAGGTTGGTTTTCTGCTGAGCATTATGTTAGGGTGGAATACCCAGATGTTGGTATCCTTTCGGATCACAAGCCTTGTGTTGTTATGCTTAGGCGACCTGAGTTTTGTGGGCGTATGTACTTCAAGTTCTTTAGCATGTGGGCTGATCATCCGCGGTTTATTGAGGTAGTCTCAAATGGTTGGGTGCATCCTCCTCAGGGCACGTGCCAGTTCAGACTTGTCAAACTCCTCAAGAGCTTGAAGTACCCTCTGAAGTGCCTGAATAAGGCTGAGTTTAGTCACATCTCCTCTCGTGCTACTGCGGCTATCTCTGCATTTGACGTTGCTTTAGAGGATCTCAGGCAGGGTCCGGATATTCCGGAATTGATTCAGGCTGCTTCTGATACACGTGCGGCTGCTTCTCGGCTCTCTGTCGCTGAAGCTAGTTTTCTTGGGCAGCAAGCGAAAGCCAGGTATGTTCTTTTGAGTGATCAGTGTACGAGATACTTTCATAGCCTGATGAAGGCTAATGCTCGGAAGAGCTACATTGCTTCAGTGATTGATAGGACTGGTATGCCTACTACTAATATTTCTATTGTTGCGGTTGAGTTCCTTGCTTTTTATCAGGGGTTGTTTGGGACTACTGTGCCCGTTGAGGTGCCTGCTCCATCTGTGTTTGCCCTTGGTCCTCGGCTGTCTGCTGAAGCAAGTGATTCCTTGGGAGTTGAGGTCTCAGTTGATGAGATTAGAGCTGCGCTTTGGTCTATTGGTGATGAGAAGGCCCCGGGCCCTAATGGGTTCAATGCGAAGTTCTTCAAGGCCTCGTGGAGATTACTGGGCCTGATGTGTGTGCAGTTGTGAAGGAGTTCTTTGTCAGTGGGCGGCTTCTGAAACAGCTCAATCACACTGTTATTTCTCTTGTTTCGTCCAAGAACTTCTGAGGAGATACTCAGTCACGAAGGATACCGAACGGTGCTTCCTGAATGTAGACATTGCCAAGGCATATGATACTGTTTCGTGGGATTTCCTTCGATTCACTTTGCGTCATCTGGGTCTACCTGCTCGGTTTTGTGCATGGGTTATGGAGTGTGTCACTACTGCTACTTATTCGATCAAGGTTAACCGTGGTCTTCATGGTTTTTTCCCTGGTCGACGAGGATTACAGCAGGGTGATCCTCTCTCTCCTTTGTTATTTGTGTTGTGTATGGAGATGTTCAGTAGATTGACGCGCAGGGATACTGCTGCTCCAGAGTTTGGTTACCATCAGCACTGGTCAGGTATTGGGCTCACTCGTTTGATCTTTGCTGATGATGTCATCTTGTTCTGCCGGGGGGATGCTCCTTCTGTCTCCATTCTTAGTGACTGTCGTAGGAAGTTTGGGGATATGTCTGGCTTACGGGTCAGTGCGGCTAAGTCATCTATGTTTTTGGCTTCGGTACCAGATGATGAAGTGGGTACTTTACTTGCTATTACGGGTTTTCGCGAGGGTACGTTTCCGTTTAGGTACCTTGGGATCCCGATCAGTCCGCACAACCTTCGGGTTATGGACTATAAGCCGCTTCTGGACAGGATCAGTGGTTATCTTAGTGCTTGGGCGAGGAGGAGTTTGTCCTTTGCTGGTCGTCGTGAGCTTTTAGCTTCTGTGATTCAGGGCGTTGAGGGTTTCTGGTTATCTATTCTTCATGTGCCTGCAGGAGTTCTTTCTGCACTGATCACCCTTTGCAGAAATTTTCTATGGCGTTGGCCGCGAGTGAGTTGGAGTAGTGTCTGTTGTCCGAGACAAGAGGGGGGTTTGGGCCTGCGGGATTTGGCTGTATGGAACAGCTGCTTCCTCCTGAAGCATTATTATCATATTTCCGAGGGAAGGGAGAGTCTTTGGGTTCGTTGGATTCACCACAGATTCCTGCGTGTTGATAGCCCAAACACTTGGGCAGCTCGTCGGCGAGATTCCTCACTGATCAAGGGGATTCTGGTAGCTAGAGATAGAGTTGTTCAGATGGCTGATAGAGAGTTGGGGGTTGAGGAGACTCTTGCTAGTTGGTGTACTGCTGACAGGTTCCGTGTCTCGGCTGCGTATGATGCGCTTCTTTGTAGGAAACCGAGTGTATCTTGGAAGGCTGAGGTCTGGCCCAAGCATAACACTCCTAGGCATTCGTTCATTTTGTGGCTGGCTGTGCTCAGACGGTTATCTACCTATGACAGATTGTTCTTTCTTGACGTTGATCGGTTTTGTCGTCTTTGTGAGTCGGCAGATGAATCTCATTCACACCTCTTCTTTGAGTGTCCGGTTGTTTTGAGCGTCTGGCAGGCAGTATGCACCCGGTTTCACATCCCACACTCTTGCACTTCTATTGATAGTACTATGGTCTGGTTGCGCGTGCATGCACAGGGCGGAGGGGTTCTTGCTAGGGCTCAGACTTTTGCGCTTTCAGCGACGGTTTACTTGGTTTGGCAGGCGCGGAATGCGCTTGTTTTTTAGCACAACCAGATTCCGACTGAGATTATTGTTAGGCAGATTAGCATTCATGTTTTTAGACTTCTTTATGACATGTTTCCTATTCCCATGGTTGTTTCAGCACTTGGACATTAGTTTGTTGATCATTTAGCACAATATGGATAGCCTGTGTGTTATTCAGTGTGTGCTCTTGGACTGTCTGTGATTTGAATTCCCCATTTTTGGGGACATACCATTTATATTATTTACATTTTAACAAAAAAAAGGAACGTCGAACCCCCACACAACACAGTAACGCAGGAACGGCAACGCAGGACTCGATTCCAACCAAGCAAATACCGCCCTCCCGGTACAGCGGCACCGTGATGCTAATGTCCGTACTTTTGACGTCGGTCTCGTGAGGAAGCCGACGGAGGAGGGACGGTGGACTGCGACTTGGAGGATCGAGGAATAAATGAAGCACAAACCAGTCGACACCCCTCGATCGGAAATCCAGGCAGCCGAAAATCGAGAGTAAATTTCCGCCTTTCTGGCCGACGAAATCTGGAGGAGGACGCCGGCGGAATCCCAATCGGCACAACGAGGTATTGAACGGAGGAGGCGCCGGAAAACGCCTAGGGCGATCCCCTCTTTATTAGATGTTGGATAGGAGTGGTCCCTATCAAAATAACTTTAAGAAGAGAGATGTTAATTTTTTCTTGAATATATGACAACTTAAAGATGGATATTTGGTGGGTTTGTCAGAGTTTTCATCTTCCTAGATCGTGCAACATATATCATATTGAACTTTGTTATGATTATGATAATAATTTCTGTTACCCATTTGTTTATGGCTCTTGCATGACATAACCTATAGGCTACAACTACATTGTAATCTCCATGCATTTACTTCATTTCTTGTGTTGAACTAGAGTGATTTCAAAGAAGAAAAATATCTCAATTTGCATTGGTAATGTTTAGAAACGTCCCGATGTTTTCAAAACATCTGAGGAGAAATCCACTTCTTACATTCACCTTTCCAGTTCCAGAACTCCTCCACATCAACTAAAAAAGGATTTTCTTTATTTTCTTCAAAATTTGCACATATGAGGGGTGGAAGAAGATACTACAATGTCAACAAAGCTTATAAATTTCCCAACTTGAAGCCGAAGTACTCTTCCAAGAAGAAATGGAAGTTTCTTCCTCTGTTGCTGTGTTCAGGTATTATAATTTACTGATGTCATCTAGAGACCATACCTTACAAGTACAAGACCCATTCGGTGTTCATGACAACGAAACGCGAAAAGATTCTCTCAGAGATCAAATTCAGGTACCTAAATCAGAACTTATTCAAGGGGTATATTTGATAAGAGAAATGATATGGAATGAATTCTGATGTGTATTGAGTTTACAGAAAGTGGTTTATATACAACAACATACAAGTAAGATTCTCCTAGATATAAGCTAACAGAAAGAATGAGTCAAATACGATAGAATCTCTACAATATTCTCCAATACTCCCCCTCAAGTTGGAGCGTGCAAATCTGTGATGCCCAACTTGCGTAGTAGGAACTGGAACTGCTGTTTGCCCAGTGGTTTGGTGAATATGTCGGCCGGCTGCTCGGATGTCGAAATATGGGATGTAGAGACAGTACCGGCCTGAATGATATCGCGGACAAAGTGCAGGTCAATCTCAATATGTTTCGTTCGTTCGTGGAACACGAGATTTGCAGCAATGTGTAAGGCTGCTTGGCTATCACAAAAAAGTCGCATAGATGAATTCAGGCTGACGTCCAGAGATACGAGAACTGATTTGATCCAAATTAACTCGCTGCAACATGCAGCCATGGACCGGTATTCAGCCTCAGCTGAAGAGCGTGCAACTGTCGGCTGTTTCTTGGTTTTCCAGGAGATCGGTGAAGAACCAAGAGTGATGAAATACCCCGTTAACGAGCGTCGAGAGATAGGACACGCTGCCCAGTCGGAATCGCAGTAAGCCAAGACCTCAAGAGGACTGGATGCCGAGAGAAATAGACCCTGTCCCGGATGGGACTTTAGATAATGCAGTACTCGAATGGCGGCCAGCCAATGAGCGAGTTTTGGTTGCTGCATAAATTGGGCAAGTGTGTGGACCGAGTAACACAGCTCGGGACGCGTAATCGTCAAGTAAATTAACCTACCAACAAGACGACGGTAGCGTTCGGGGTCTTCGAATAATGGGCTATCGACTTTAGCAAGGTTATGGTGTTGTTCTATGGGGAAGTCAGCCGGTTTAGCACCTAGAAGTCCAGCCTCAGAGAGAACATCAAGAGCGTACTTTCTTTGACAAAGCATAATTCCCGAATTATTACGCGCAATTTCAATGCCGAGAAAATACTTGAGAGCACCTAAATCCTTCATGTGAAAACAGGAGCTCAAGTACTTTTTGAATGCAGTAATGGAAGGTGAGTGATTGCCGGCAATGATAAGGTCGTCTACATAAACCAACACAAACATGACGTGATGTTGACGAGCCATAGTGAAGAGCGAGTAATCTGCTGAACTCTGCGAGAAACCATACGCGCGTAGAGCCTGAGAGAGCTTTTCGAACCAATTGTGAGGGGCTTGGCGTAAGCCATAGAGTGATTTCCGCAAACGGCAGACCTGATCTGGACTAGAAGTACGTAAACCCGGAGGAGGTTTCATGTAGACTTCCTCTGTAAGATCCCCATGTAAGAACGCATTATGAACATCCATCTGGTGAAGTTCATAACCCCGAATTGCCGATACGGAAAGAAAGATGCGTACAGTAGTCATCTTGGCTACGGGTGCAAATGTCTCGGTATAGTCCGTGCCTTCAATCTGACGATTACCCAGAACTACGAGCCGAGCTTTGTATCTCTCAATGGACCCATCTGACTTGTACTTAATCCGATAAACCCATTTACATCCGATAGGACGTTTTCCTTGAGGTAAGGACGTGAGTGTCCAAGTTTGATTTCGATCCAGCGCGTCCAGTTCAAGTTGCATAGCTTCCCTCCAATGTTTATGAGGGACTGCCGCATAGTATGACGAGGGTTCAGTTTCCGAGGTTATGGCTGCCAGGAAACTAGTATATGGTGCAGAAAAACGGTCTACGGAAACAACCGAGTCAATGGGATAAGGCATACCCGGATACCGATGTGAACGGGCTGAACCACACTGATAGTCATTTAAATAAGATGGACGTTTCCTTGTACGGGGACCGAGAGCAGGAGTGGCAGGATCAGCTGAAACTGAAGTAAATTGTTGGACAGGAGGGATTACCGGTGGAGGTGGATCAGTCAATGTCGAAGGAGCCGGAAGAGTTATGTCAGAACTCCCCCTATCTACCAACTGCGTATGCGGTGTAAGTCCATCATCAAAGATTACTGGGTTGGCCGAAGAAGGTACATGGTCTGAAGACACCTCGGCTGGTGTAGAAAAAGGAAAAATTTCCTCATAGAAGGTCACATCCCGGGATACAAAGTGATGCAGGAGCATCCCTATCACCAACTCCCCAAAGGGCAACCACAAGAGCCATGGCTAAGAGGACCAAAGATCAAATCAGGCAAGCCATTTTAGCTCTCAATATGGACCAGGAGATGAAGCCCATTGCCTCTACTCTTTTGACATGTCAAAGAGGTATCTCTCCTCTACAAATTCCATGAAGAACACTTTGTCATATCTGGACCAAGTCAAGCTACAAAGAGCAAACTCTTGGACATACCCGGATAGACCTCTAGCCGGCTATGTCATCTTCAAGTGCATTTTGCACAAGCTTCCTTATGTTTTTTATGAAACATTTCTTAGGGTATTTTGGTCTTAATTAAGTGTACTTTATGAGGTTCAAAGGGGCCGGCCTTCACTTGGTATAAAAGCCAAGAGATAGCTCATTATTTGGGGCCTTTGAATTGATTAAAAACACACATGTTGTAAAAGTTGAGCAAAGACTCCTTTCTATCATTTGAAGGCCACCTTGGTTTGTTGGTTGATCAACTGAAAACAACCTTATCTCTTGCCCAATTATATCTTGTTTGTGTGATTGTTATTGTATGAACTTGATTAGGGAAACTCATGGTGCTCTAGGTGGTATATCCCCTAGTTGTGTTGTGTTATAGCTTGTTTGTTTCTTGTAGGCTTGCATTGTGTTGAGGTTAAGTCCAAGGTGCTTGCAAGAGAGCTTAAGAATCACTCAAGAACTTATCCCCCTTTGTTTTCATTTCACTTCTATCTCTATTTTGCATCCAAGCTTGTTTCCAAGCTAGGATAACATCTAGGACACTTGTTCTTGATGTTTGGAAAGGATTGAACTCTAGATCCGAGCATTGTAGGGATATCCCTACATCAAGTGGTATCAGAGCTCAGTGAGTTCATCCTTTGTTCACCATAGAAAACCCAAAACCAAGTGCCTTGCAAGTTCTTGCAAGAACACTTGACAAAAACATTGTGAAAACCCACAAAAGCTAGCCATTTCTTTACCTTGTTCTTTTGGTCTAACCATTATGAATGCTTGAAGTTTTTGCAGGACTAAAACCAAGGTTGAAGGTGAGGAGTTGCCTAAGGAAATCCCTGAGTTAAGGTCGAAACTTCCAAGGGAAAACCAACCATCCACCTTCACCGGTGCCTTGTTCCGGGAACCAGCGCCGAGCAAGACACCGGTTTCCAAGCCTTTTTAGCCCTACCCCATGCAGCCATCTTCAAGAACACTCTGAACAAAGTGTAAAGTAGAGGTCTTGATCGTTCTACAGCAACAAAAATCACCCAAATCCACCGAGTAGATCGTTCTGACCAAGCCAAACAAAATCACTCC
>NW_027369513.1:0-42143 GCF_046119375.1 Phyllobates terribilis
AAAAACATGTTTTTCAATGGCAAAAATCAATGAATATTGTAAATGCACAAACAGTAATATCTCCACATTGCACGGTGCAATTCTGAAATTTTTAGCTTTTTCCTGTTAATCCTAGCATGATAAAGAAGATTCAAAGAGAGTGAGATGCCAGCTCCTTTCATTCAGTCAGTAGCTTCAAACATTTCTGGTATATGAAAAACATGTTTTTCAATGGCAAAAATCAATGAATATTGTAAATGCACAAACAGTAATATCTCCACATTGCAAGGTGCAATTCTGAAATTTTTAGCTTTTTCCTGTTAATCCTAGCATGATAAAGAAGATTCAAAGAGAGTGAGATGCCAGCTCCTTTCATTCAGTCAGTAGCTTCAAACATTTCTGGTATATGAAAAACATGTTTTTCAATGGCAAAAATCAATGAATATTGTAAATGCACAAACAGTAATATCTCCACATTGCACGGTGCAATTCTGAAATTTTTAGCTTTTTCCTGTTAATCCTAGCATGATAAAGAAGATTCAAAGAGAGTGAGATGCCAGCTCCTTTCATTCAGTCAGTAGCTTCAAACATTTCTGGTATATGAAAAACATGTTTTTCAATGGCAAAAATCAATGAATATTGTAAATGCACAAACAGTAATATCTCCACATTGCAAGGTGCAATTCTGAAATTTTTAGCTTTTTCCTGTTAATCCTAGCATGATAAAGAAGATTCAAAGAGAGTGAGATGCCAGCTCCTTTCATTCAGTCAGTAGCTTCAAACATTTCTGGACGTTTTTCAATGGCAAAAATCAATGAATATTGTAAATGCACAAACAGTAATATCTCCACATTGCAAGGTGCAATTCTGAAATTTTTTGCTTTTTCCTGCTAATCCTAGCATGATAAAGAAGATTCAAAGAGAGTGAGATGCCAGCTCCTTTCATTCAGTCAGTAGCTTCAAACATTTCTGGTATATGAAAAACATGTTTTTCAATGGCAAAAATCAATGAATATTGTAAATGCACAAACAGTAATATCTCCACATTGCACGGTGCAATTCTGAAATTTTTAGCTTTTTCCTGTTAATCCTAGCATGATAAAGAAGATTCAAAGAGAGTGAGATGCCAGCTCCTTTCATTCAGTCAGTAGCTTCAAACATTTCTGGTATATGAAAAACATGTTTTTCAATGGCAAAAATCAATGAATATTGTAAATGCACAAACAGTAATATCTCCACATTGCACGGTGCAATTCTGAAATTTTTAGCTTTTTCCTGTTAATCCTAGCATGATAAAGAAGATTCAAAGAGAGTGAGATGCCAGCTCCTTTCATTCAGTCAGTAGCTTCAAACATTTCTGGACGTTTTTCAATGGCAAAAATCAATGAATATTGTAAATGCACAAACAGTAATATCTCCACATTGCAAGGTGCAATTCTGAAATTTTTAGCTTTTTCCTGTTAATCCTAGCATGATAAAGAAGATTCAAAGAGAGTGAGATGCCAGCTCCTTTCATTCAGTCAGTAGCTTCAAACATTTCTGGTGTATGAAAAACATGTTTTTCAATGGCAAAAATCAATGAATATTGTAAATGCACAAACAGTAATATCTCCACATTGCAAGGTGCAATTCTGAAATTTTTAGCTTTTTCCTGTTAATCCTAGCATGATAAAGAAGATTCAAAGAGAGTGAGATGCCAGCTCCTTTCATTCAGTCAGTAGCTTCAAACATTTCTGGTATATGAAAAACATGTTTTTCAATGGCAAAAATCAATGAATATTGTAAATGCACAAACAGTAATATCTCCACATTGCACGGTGCAATTCTGAAATTTTTAGCTTTTTCCTGTTAATCCTAGCATGATAAAGAAGGATTCAAAGAGAGTGAGATGCCAGCTCCTTTCATTCAGTCAGTAGCTTCAAACATTTCTGGACGTTTTTCAATGGCAAAAATCAATGAATATTGTAAATGCACAAACAGTAATATCTCCACATTGCACGGTGCAATTCTGAAATTTTTAGCTTTTTCCTGCTAATCCTAGCATGATAAAGAAGATTCAAAGAGAGTGAGATGCCAGCTCCTTTCATTCAGTCAGTAGCTTCAAACATTTCTGGTATATGAAAACATGTTTTTCAATGGCAAAAATCAATGAATATTGTAAATGCACAAACAGTAATATCTCCACATTGCAAGGTGCAATTCTGAAATTTTTAGCTTTTTCCTGCTAATCCTAGCATGATAAAGAAGATTCAAAGAGAGTGAGATGCCAGCTCCTTTCATTCAGTCAGTAGCTTCAAACATTTCTGGTATATGAAAAACATGTTTTTCAATGGCAAAAATCAATGAATATTGTAAATGCACAAACAGTAATATCTCCACATTGCAAGGTGCAATTCTGAAATTTTTTGCTTTTTCCTGCTAATCCTAGCATGATAAAGAAGATTCAAAGAGAGTGAGATGCCAGCTCCTTTCATTCAGTCAGTAGCTTCAAACATTTCTGGTATATGAAAAACATGTTTTTCAATGGCAAAAATCAATGAATATTGTAAATGCACAAACAGTAATATCTCCACATTGCACGGTGCAATTCTGAAATTTTTAGCTTTTTCCTGTTAATCCTAGCATGATAAAGAAGATTCAAAGAGAGTGAGATGCCAGCTCCTTTCATTCAGTCAGTAGCTTCAAACATTTCTGGTATATGAAAAACATGTTTTTCAATGGCAAAAATCAATGAATATTGTAAATGCACAAACAGTAATATCTCCACATTGCACGGTGCAATTCTGAAATTTTTTGCTTTTTCCTGCTAATCCTAGCATGATAAAGAAGATTCAAAGAGAGTGAGATGCCAGCTCCTTTCATTCAGTCAGTAGCTTCAAACATTTCTGGTATATGAAAAACATGTTTTTCAATGGCAAAAATCAATGAATATTGTAAATGCACAAACAGTAATATCTCCACATTGCACGGTGCAATTCTGAAATTTTTTGCTTTTTCCTGCTAATCCTAGCATGATAAAGAAGATTCAAAGAGAGTGAGATGCCAGCTCCTTTCATTCAGTCAGTAGCTTCAAACATTTCTGGACGTTTTTCAATGGCAAAAATCAATGAATATTGTAAATGCACAAACAGTAATATCTCCACATTGCACGGTGCAATTCTGAAATTTTTAGCTTTTTCCTGCTAATCCTAGCATGATAAAGAAGATTCAAAGAGAGTGAGATGCCAGCTCCTTTCATTCAGTCAGTAGCTTCAAACATTTCTGGACGTTTTTCAATGGCAAAAATCAATGAATATTGTAAATGCACAAACAGTAATATCTCCACATTGCAAGGTGCAATTCTGAAATTTTTAGCTTTTTCCTGCTAATCCTAGCATGATAAAGAAGATTCAAAGAGAGTGAGATGCCAGCTCCTTTCATTCAGTCAGTAGCTTCAAACATTTCTGGTATATGAAAAACATGTTTTTCAATGGCAAAAATCAATGAATATTGTAAATGCACAAACAGTAATATCTCCACATTGCAAGGTGCAATTCTGAAATTTTTAGCTTTTTCCTGCTAATCCTAGCATGATAAAGAAGATTCAAAGAGAGTGAGATGCCAGCTCCTTTCATTCAGTCAGTAGCTTCAAACATTTCTGGTATATGAAAAACATGTTTTTCAATGGCAAAAATCAATGAATATTGTAAATGCACAAACAGTAATATCTCCACATTGCACGGTGCAATTCTGAAATTTTTTGCTTTTTCCTGCTAATCCTAGCATGATAAAGAAGATTCAAAGAGAGTGAGATGCCAGCTCCTTTCATTCAGTCAGTAGCTTCAAACATTTCTGGTATATGAAAAACATGTTTTTCAATGGCAAAAATCAATGAATATTGTAAATGCACAAACAGTAATATCTCCACATTGCACGGTGCAATTCTGAAATTTTTTGCTTTTTCCTGTTAATCCTAGCATGATAAAGAAGATTCAAAGAGAGTGAGATGCCAGCTCCTTTCATTCAGTCAGTAGCTTCAAACATTTCTGGTATATGAAAAACATGTTTTTCAATGGCAAAAATCAATGAATATTGTAAATGCACAAACAGTAATATCTCCACATTGCACGGTGCAATTCTGAAATTTTTTGCTTTTTCCTGCTAATCCTAGCATGATAAAGAAGATTCAAAGAGAGTGAGATGCCAGCTCCTTTCATTCAGTCAGTAGCTTCAAACATTTCTGGACGTTTTTCAATGGCAAAAATCAATGAATATTGTAAATGCACAAACAGTAATATCTCCACATTGCACGGTGCAATTCTGAAATTTTTAGCTTTTTCCTGCTAATCCTAGCATGATAAAGAAGATTCAAAGAGAGTGAGATGCCAGCTCCTTTCATTCAGTCAGTAGCTTCAAACATTTCTGGTATATGAAAAACATGTTTTTCAATGGCAAAAATCAATGAATATTGTAAATGCACAAACAGTAATATCTCCACATTGCACGGTGCAATTCTGAAATTTTTAGCTTTTTCCTGTTAATCCTAGCATGATAAAGAAGATTCAAAGAGAGTGAGATGCCAGCTCCTTTCATTCAGTCAGTAGCTTCAAACATTTCTGGTATATGAAAAACATGTTTTTCAATGGCAAAAATCAATGAATATTGTAAATGCACAAACAGTAATATCTCCACATTGCAAGGTGCAATTCTGAAATTTTTAGCTTTTTCCTGTTAATCCTAGCATGATAAAGAAGATTCAAAGAGAGTGAGATGCCAGCTCCTTTCATTCAGTCAGTAGCTTCAAACATTTCTGGTATATGAAAAACATGTTTTTCAATGGCAAAAATCAATGAATATTGTAAATGCACAAACAGTAATATCTCCACATTGCACGGTGCAATTCTGAAATTTTTAGCTTTTTCCTGTTAATCCTAGCATGATAAAGAAGATTCAAAGAGAGTGAGATGCCAGCTCCTTTCATTCAGTCAGTAGCTTCAAACATTTCTGGACGTTTTTCAATGGCAAAAATCAATGAATATTGTAAATGCACAAACAGTAATATCTCCACATTGCAAGGTGCAATTCTGAAATTTTTAGCTTTTTCCTGTTAATCCTAGCATGATAAAGAAGATTCAAAGAGAGTGAGATGCCAGCTCCTTTCATTCAGTCAGTAGCTTCAAACATTTCTGGTGTATGAAAAACATGTTTTTCAATGGCAAAAATCAATGAATATTGTAAATGCACAAACAGTAATATCTCCACATTGCAAGGTGCAATTCTGAAATTTTTAGCTTTTTCCTGTTAATCCTAGCATGATAAAGAAGATTCAAAGAGAGTGAGATGCCAGCTCCTTTCATTCAGTCAGTAGCTTCAAACATTTCTGGTATATGAAAAACATGTTTTTCAATGGCAAAAATCAATGAATATTGTAAATGCACAAACAGTAATATCTCCACATTGCACGGTGCAATTCTGAAATTTTTAGCTTTTTCCTGTTAATCCTAGCATGATAAAGAAGATTCAAAGAGAGTGAGATGCCAGCTCCTTTCATTCAGTCAGTAGCTTCAAACATTTCTGGACGTTTTTCAATGGCAAAAATCAATGAATATTGTAAATGCACAAACAGTAATATCTCCACATTGCACGGTGCAATTCTGAAATTTTTAGCTTTTTCCTGCTAATCCTAGCATGATAAAGAAGATTCAAAGAGAGTGAGATGCCAGCTCCTTTCATTCAGTCAGTAGCTTCAAACATTTCTGGTATATGAAAAACATGTTTTTCAATGGCAAAAATCAATGAATATTGTAAATGCACAAACAGTAATATCTCCACATTGCAAGGTGCAATTCTGAAATTTTTAGCTTTTTCCTGCTAATCCTAGCATGATAAAGAAGATTCAAAGAGAGTGAGATGCCAGCTCCTTTCATTCAGTCAGTAGCTTCAAACATTTCTGGTATATGAAAAACATGTTTTTCAATGGCAAAAATCAATGAATATTGTAAATGCACAAACAGTAATATCTCCACATTGCAAGGTGCAATTCTGAAATTTTTAGCTTTTTCCTGCTAATCCTAGCATGATAAAGAAGATTCAAAGAGAGTGAGATGCCAGCTCCTTTCATTCAGTCAGTAGCTTCAAACATTTCTGGTATATGAAAAACATGTTTTTCAATGGCAAAAATCAATGAATATTGTAAATGCACAAACAGTAATATCTCCACATTGCACGGTGCAATTCTGAAATTTTTTGCTTTTTCCTGCTAATCCTAGCATGATAAAGAAGATTCAAAGAGAGTGAGATGCCAGCTCCTTTCATTCAGTCAGTAGCTTCAAACATTTCTGGTATATGAAAAACATGTTTTTCAATGGCAAAAATCAATGAATATTGTAAATGCACAAACAGTAATATCTCCACATTGCACGGTGCAATTCTGAAATTTTTTGCTTTTTCCTGTTAATCCTAGCATGATAAAGAAGATTCAAAGAGAGTGAGATGCCAGCTCCTTTCATTCAGTCAGTAGCTTCAAACATTTCTGGTATATGAAAAACATGTTTTTCAATGGCAAAAATCAATGAATATTGTAAATGCACAAACAGTAATATCTCCACATTGCACGGTGCAATTCTGAAATTTTTTGCTTTTTCCTGCTAATCCTAGCATGATAAAGAAGATTCAAAGAGAGTGAGATGCCAGCTCCTTTCATTCAGTCAGTAGCTTCAAACATTTCTGGACGTTTTTCAATGGCAAAAATCAATGAATATTGTAAATGCACAAACAGTAATATCTCCACATTGCACGGTGCAATTCTGAAATTTTTTGCTTTTTCCTGCTAATCCTAGCATGATAAAGAAGATTCAAAGAGAGTGAGATGCCAGCTCCTTTCATTCAGTCAGTAGCTTCAAACATTTCTGGTATATGAAAAACATGTTTTTCAATGGCAAAAATCAATGAATATTGTAAATGCACAAACAGTAATATCTCCACATTGCACGGTGCAATTCTGAAATTTTTAGCTTTTTCCTGTTAATCCTAGCATGATAAAGAAGATTCAAAGAGAGTGAGATGCCAGCTCCTTTCATTCAGTCAGTAGCTTCAAACATTTCTGGTATATGAAAAACATGTTTTTCAATGGCAAAAATCAATGAATATTGTAAATGCACAAACAGTAATATCTCCACATTGCAAGGTGCAATTCTGAAATTTTTAGCTTTTTCCTGCTAATCCTAGCATGATAAAGAAGATTCAAAGAGAGTGAGATGCCAGCTCCTTTCATTCAGTCAGTAGCTTCAAACATTTCTGGTATATGAAAAACATGTTTTTCAATGGCAAAAATCAATGAATATTGTAAATGCACAAACAGTAATATCTCCACATTGCAAGGTGCAATTCTGAAATTTTTTGCTTTTTCCTGCTAATCCTAGCATGATAAAGAAGATTCAAAGAGAGTGAGATGCCAGCTCCTTTCATTCAGTCAGTAGCTTCAAACATTTCTGGTATATGAAAAACATGTTTTTCAATGGCAAAAATCAATGAATATTGTAAATGCACAAACAGTAATATCTCCACATTGCACGGTGCAATTCTGAAATTTTTAGCTTTTTCCTGTTAATCCTAGCATGATAAAGAAGATTCAAAGAGAGTGAGATGCCAGCTCCTTTCATTCAGTCAGTAGCTTCAAACATTTCTGGTATATGAAAAACATGTTTTTCAATGGCAAAAATCAATGAATATTGTAAATGCACAAACAGTAATATCTCCACATTGCAAGGTGCAATTCTGAAATTTTTAGCTTTTTCCTGTTAATCCTAGCATGATAAAGAAGATTCAAAGAGAGTGAGATGCAAGCTCCTTTCATTCAGTCAGTAGCTTCAAACATTTCTGGTATATGAAAAACATGTTTTTCAATGGCAAAAATCAATGAATATTGTAAATGCACAAACAGTAATATCTCCACATTGCAAGGTGCAATTCTGAAATTTTTAGCTTTTTCCTGTTAATCCTAGCATGATAAAGAAGATTCAAAGAGAGTGAGATGCCAGCTCCTTTCATTCAGTCAGTAGCTTCAAACATTTCTGGTATATGAAAAACATGTTTTTCAATGGCAAAAATCAATGAATATTGTAAATGCACAAACAGTAATATCTCCACATTGCAAGGTGCAATTCTGAAATTTTTAGCTTTTTCCTGTTAATCCTAGCATGATAAAGAAGATTCAAAGAGAGTGAGATGCCAGCTCCTTTCATTCAGTCAGTAGCTTCAAACATTTCTGGACGTTTTTCAATGGCAAAAATCAATGAATATTGTAAATGCACAAACAGTAATATCTCCACATTGCAAGGTGCAATTCTGAAATTTTTTGCTTTTTCCTGCTAATCCTAGCATGATAAAGAAGATTCAAAGAGAGTGAGATGCCAGCTCCTTTCATTCAGTCAGTAGCTTCAAACATTTCTGGTATATGAAAAACATGTTTTTCAATGGCAAAAATCAATGAATATTGTAAATGCACAAACAGTAATATCTCCACATTGCACGGTGCAATTCTGAAATTTTTAGCTTTTTCCTGCTAATCCTAGCATGATAAAGAAGATTCAAAGAGAGTGAGATGCCAGCTCCTTTCATTCAGTCAGTAGCTTCAAACATTTCTGGACGTTTTTCAATGGCAAAAATCAATGAATATTGTAAATGCACAAACAGTAATATCTCCACATTGCACGGTGCAATTCTGAAATTTTTTGCTTTTTCCTGTTAATCCTAGCATGATAAAGAAGATTCAAAGAGAGTGAGATGCCAGCTCCTTTCATTCAGTCAGTAGCTTCAAACATTTCTGGTATATGAAAAACATGTTTTTCAATGGCAAAAATCAATGAATATTGTAAATGCACAAACAGTAATATCTCCACATTGCACGGTGCAATTCTGAAATTTTTTGCTTTTTCCTGCTAATCCTAGCATGATAAAGAAGATTCAAAGAGAGTGAGATGCCAGCTCCTTTCATTCAGTCAGTAGCTTCAAACATTTCTGGACGTTTTTCAATGGCAAAAATCAATGAATATTGTAAATGCACAAACAGTAATATCTCCACATTGCAAGGTGCAATTCTGAAATTTTTAGCTTTTTCCTGTTAATCCTAGCATGATAAAGAAGATTCAAAGAGAGTGAGATGCCAGCTCCTTTCATTCAGTCAGTAGCTTCAAACATTTCTGGTATATGAAAAACATGTTTTTCAATGGCAAAAATCAATGAATATTGTAAATGCACAAACAGTAATATCTCCACATTGCACGGTGCAATTCTGAAATTTTTAGCTTTTTCCTGTTAATCCTAGCATGATAAAGAAGATTCAAAGAGAGTGAGATGCCAGCTCCTTTCATTCAGTCAGTAGCTTCAAACATTTCTGGTATATGAAAAACATGTTTTTCAATGGCAAAAATCAATGAATATTGTAAATGCACAAACAGTAATATCTCCACATTGCAAGGTGCAATTCTGAAATTTTTAGCTTTTTCCTGCTAATCCTAGCATGATAAAGAAGATTCAAAGAGAGTGAGATGCCAGCTCCTTTCATTCAGTCAGTAGCTTCAAACATTTCTGGTATATGAAAAACATGTTTTTCAATGGCAAAAATCAATGAATATTGTAAATGCACAAACAGTAATATCTCCACATTGCAAGGTGCAATTCTGAAATTTTTTGCTTTTTCCTGCTAATCCTAGCATGATAAAGAAGATTCAAAGAGAGTGAGATGCCAGCTCCTTTCATTCAGTCAGTAGCTTCAAACATTTCTGGACCTTTTTCAATGGCAAAAATCAATGAATATTGTAAATGCACAAACAGTAATATCTCCACATTGCACGGTGCAATTCTGAAATTTTTAGCTTTTTCCTGCTAATCCTAGCATGATAAAGAAGATTCAAAGAGAGTGAGATGCCAGCTCCTTTCATTCAGTCAGTAGCTTCAAACATTTCTGGTATATGAAAAACATGTTTTTCAATGGCAAAAATCAATGAATATTGTAAATGCACAAACAGTAATATCTCCACATTGCAAGGTGCAATTCTGAAATTTTTTGCTTTTTCCTGCTAATCCTAGCATGATAAAGAAGATTCAAAGAGAGTGAGATGCCAGCTCCTTTCATTCAGTCAGTAGCTTCAAACATTTCTGGTATATGAAAAACATGTTTTTCAATGGCAAAAATCAATGAATATTGTAAATGCACAAACAGTAATATCTCCACATTGCACGGTGCAATTCTGAAATTTTTAGCTTTTTCCTGTTAATCCTAGCATGATAAAGAAGATTCAAAGAGAGTGAGATGCCAGCTCCTTTCATTCAGTCAGTAGCTTCAAACATTTCTGGTATATGAAAAACATGTTTTTCAATGGCAAAAATCAATGAATATTGTAAATGCACAAACAGTAATATCTCCACATTGCACGGTGCAATTCTGAAATTTTTAGCTTTTTCCTGTTAATCCTAGCATGATAAAGAAGATTCAAAGAGAGTGAGATGCCAGCTCCTTTCATTCAGTCAGTAGCTTCAAACATTTCTGGTATATGAAAAACATGTTTTTCAATGGCAAAAATCAATGAATATTGTAAATGCACAAACAGTAATATCTCCACATTGCACGGTGCAATTCTGAAATTTTTTGCTTTTTCCTGTTAATCCTAGCATGATAAAGAAGATTCAAAGAGAGTGAGATGCCAGCTCCTTTCATTCAGTCAGTAGCTTCAAACATTTCTGGTATATGAAAAACATGTTTTTCAATGGCAAAAATCAATGAATATTGTAAATGCACAAACAGTAATATCTCCACATTGCACGGTGCAATTCTGAAATTTTTTGCTTTTTCCTGCTAATCCTAGCATGATAAAGAAGATTCAAAGACAGTGAGATGCCAGCTCCTTTCATTCAGTCAGTAGATTCAAACATTTCTGGACGTTTTTCAATGGCAAAAATCAATGAATATTGTAAATGCACAAACAGTAATATCTCCACATTGCACGGTGCAATTCTGAAATTTTTTGCTTTTTCCTGTTAATCCTAGCATGATAAAGAAGATTCAAAGAGAGTGAGATGCCAGCTCCTTTCATTCAGTCAGTAGCTTCAAACATTTCTGGTATATGAAAAACATGTTTTTCAATGGCAAAAATCAATGAATATTGTAAATGCACAAACAGTAATATCTCCACATTGCAAGGTGCAATTCTGAAATTTTTAGCTTTTTCCTGCTAATCCTAGCATGATAAAGAAGATTCAAAGAGAGTGAGATGCCAGCTCCTTTCATTCAGTCAGTAGCTTCAAACATTTCTGGTATATGAAAAACATGTTTTTCAATGGCAAAAATCAATGAATATTGTAAATGCACAAACAGTAATATCTCCACATTGCACGGTGCAATTCTGAAATTTTTAGCTTTTTCCTGTTAATCCTAGCATGATAAAGAAGATTCAAAGAGAGTGAGATGCCAGCTCCTTTCATTCAGTCAGTAGCTTCAAACATTTCTGGTATATGAAAAACATGTTTTTCAATGGCAAAAATCAATGAATATTGTAAATGCACAAACAGTAATATCTCCACATTGCAAGGTGCAATTCTGAAATTTTTAGCTTTTTCCTGTTAATCCTAGCATGATAAAGAAGATTCAAAGAGAGTGAGATGCCAGCTCCTTTCATTCAGTCAGTAGCTTCAAACATTTCTGGACGTTTTTCAATGGCAAAAATCAATGAATATTGTAAATGCACAAACAGTAATATCTCCACATTGCAAGGTGCAATTCTGAAATTTTTTGCTTTTTCCTGCTAATCCTAGCATGATAAAGAAGATTCAAAGAGAGTGAGATGCCAGCTCCTTTCATTCAGTCAGTAGCTTCAAACATTTCTGGTATATGAAAAACATGTTTTTCAATGGCAAAAATCAATGAATATTGTAAATGCACAAACAGTAATATCTCCACATTGCACGGTGCAATTCTGAAATTTTTAGCTTTTTCCTGTTAATCCTAGCATGATAAAGAAGATTCAAAGAGAGTGAGATGCCAGCTCCTTTCATTCAGTCAGTAGCTTCAAACATTTCTGGACGTTTTTCAATGGCAAAAATCAATGAATATTGTAAATGCACAAACAGTAATATCTCCACATTGCACGGTGCAATTCTGAAATTTTTAGCTTTTTCCTGCTAATCCTAGCATGATAAAGAAGATTCAAAGAGAGTGAGATGCCAGCTCCTTTCATTCAGTCAGTAGCTTCAAACATTTCTGGTATATGAAAAACATGTTTTTCAATGGCAAAAATCAATGAATATTGTAAATGCACAAACAGTAATATCTCCACATTGCACGGTGCAATTCTGAAATTTTTAGCTTTTTCCTGTTAATCCTAGCATGATAAAGAAGATTCAAAGAGAGTGAGATGCCAGCTCCTTTCATTCAGTCAGTAGCTTCAAACATTTCTGGACGTTTTTCAATGGCAAAAATCAATGAATATTGTAAATGCACAAACAGTAATATCTCCACATTGCACGGTGCAATTCTGAAATTTTTAGCTTTTTCCTGCTAATGCTAGCATGATAAAGAAGATTCAAAGAGAGTGAGATGCCAGCTCCTTTCATTCAGTCAGTAGCTTCAAACATTTCTGGTATATGAAAAACATGTTTTTCAAAGGCAAAAATCAATGAATATTGTAAATGCACAAACAGTAATATCTCCACATTGCACGGTGCAATTCTGAAATTTTTAGCTTTTTCCTGTTAATCCTAGCATGATAAAGAAGATTCAAAGAGAGTGAGATGCCAGCTCCTTTCATTCAGTCAGTAGCTTCAAACATTTCTGGTATATGAAAAACATGTTTTTCAATGGCAAAAATCAATGAATATTGTAAATGCACAAACAGTAATATCTCCACATTGCAAGGTGCAATTCTGAAATTTTTAGCTTTTTCCTGCTAGTCCTAGCATGATAAAGAAGATTCAAAGAGAGTGAGATGCCAGCTCCTTTCATTCAGTCAGTAGCTTCAAACATTTCTGGTATATGAAAAACATGTTTTTCAATGGCAAAAATCAATGAATATTGTAAATGCACAAACAGTAAAATCTCCACATTGCACGGTGCAATTCTGAAATTTTTAGCTTTTTCCTGTTAATCCTAGCATGATAAAGAAGATTCAAAGAGAGTGAGATGCCAGCTCCTTTCATTCAGTCAGTAGCTTCAAACATTTCTGGTATATGAAAAACATGTTTTTCAATGGCAAAAATCAATGAATATTGTAAATGCACAAACAGTAATATCTCCACATTGCAAGGTGCAATTCTGAAATTTTTTGCTTTTTCCTGTTAATCCTAGCATGATAAAGAAGATTCAAAGAGAGTGAGATGCCAGCTCCTTTCATTCAGTCAGTAGCTTCAAACATTTCTGGTATATGAAAAACATGTTTTTCAATGGCAAAAATCAATGAATATTGTAAATGCACAAACAGTAATATCTCCACATTGCACGGTGCAATTCTGAAATTTTTTGCT
This sequence comes from Phyllobates terribilis, assembly GCF_046119375.1. Lineage (NCBI taxonomy): Eukaryota > Metazoa > Chordata > Amphibia > Anura > Dendrobatidae > Phyllobates > Phyllobates terribilis. Next base: position 13,474 of record NW_027369513.1, read on the forward strand.
TTTTCCTGTTAATCCTAGCATGATAAAGAAGATTCAAAGAGAGTGAGATGCCAGCTCCTTTCATTCAGTCAGTAGCTTCAAACATTTCTGGTATATGAAAAACATGTTTTTCAATGGCAAAAATCAATGAATATTGTAAATGCACAAACAGTAATATCTCCACATTGCACGGTGCAATTCTGAAATTTTTTGCTTTTTCCTGCTAATCCTAGCATGATAAAGAAGATTCAAAGAGAGTGAGATGCCAGCTCCTTTCATTCAGTCAGTAGCTTCAAACATTTCTGGTATATGAAAAACATGTTTTTCAATGGCAAAAATCAATGAATATTGTAAATGCACAAACAGTAATATCTCCACATTGCACGGTGCAATTCTGAAATTTTTAGCTTTTTCCTGTTAATCCTAGCATGATAAAGAAGATTCAAAGAGAGTGAGATGCCAGCTCCTTTCATTCAGTCAGTAGCTTCAAACATTTCTGGTATATGAAAAACATGTTTTTCAATGGCAAAAATCAATGAATATTGTAAATGCACAAACAGTAATATCTCCACATTGCACGGTGCAATTCTGAAATTTTTAGCTTTTTCCTGCTAATCCTAGCATGATAAAGAAGATTCAAAGAGAGTGAGATGCCAGCTCCTTTCATTCAGTCAGTAGCTTCAAACATTTCTGGTATATGAAAAACATGTTTTTCAATGGCAAAAATCAATGAATATTGTAAATGCACAAACAGTAATATCTCCACATTGCACGGTGCAATTCTGAAATTTTTAGCTTTTTCCTGCTAATCCTAGCATGATAAAGAAGATTCAAAGAGAGTGAGATGCCAGCTCCTTTCATTCAGTCAGTAGCTTCAAACATTTCTGGTATATGAAAAACATGTTTTTCAATGGCAAAAATCAATGAATATTGTAAATGCACAAACAGTAATATCTCCACATTGCACGGTGCAATTCTGAAATTTTTAGCTTTTTCCTGCTAATCCTAGCATGATAAAGAAGATTCAAAGAGAGTGAGATGCCAGCTCCTTTCATTCAGTCAGTAGCTTCAAACATTTCTGGTATATGAAAAACATGTTTTTCAATGGCAAAAATCAATGAATATTGTAAATGCACAAACAGTAATATCTCCACATTGCAAGGTGCAATTCTGAAATTTTTAGCTTTTTCCTGTTAATCCTAGCATGATAAAGAAGATTCAAAGAGAGTGAGATGCCAGCTCCTTTCATTCAGTCAGTAGCTTCAAACATTTCTGGTATATGAAAAACATGTTTTTCAATGGCAAAAATCAATGAATATTGTAAATGCACAAACAGTAATATCTCCACATTGCACGGTGCAATTCTGAAATTTTTAGCTTTTTCCTGCTAATCCTAGCATGATAAAGAAAATTCAAAGAGAGTGAGATGCCAGCTCCTTTCATTCAGTCAGTAGCTTCAAACATTTCTGGTATATGAAAAACATGTTTTTCAATGGCAAAAATCAATGAATATTGTAAATGCACAAACAGTAATATCTCCACATTGCACGGTGCAATTCTGAAATTTTTAGATTTTCCTGCTAATCCTAGCATGATAAAGAAGATTCAAAGAGAGTGAGATGCCAGCTCCTTTCATTCAGTCAGTAGCTTCAAACATTTCTGGTATATGAAAAACATGTTTTTCAATGGCAAAAATCAATGAATATTGTAAATGCACAAACAGTAATATCTCCACATTGCAAGGTGCAATTCTGAAATTTTTAGCTTTTTCCTGTTAATCCTAGCATGATAAAGAAGATTCAAAGAGAGTGAGATGCCAGCTCCTTTCATTCAGTCAGTAGCTTCAAACATTTCTGGTATATGAAAAACATGTTTTTCAATGGCAAAAATCAATGAATATTGTAAATGCACAAACAGTAATATCTCCACATTGCAAGGTGCAATTCTGAAATTTTTTGCTTTTTCCTGCTAATCCTAGCATGATAAAGAAGATTCAAAGAGAGTGAGATGCCAGCTCCTTTCATTCAGTCAGTAGCTTCAAACATTTCTGGTATATGAAAAACATGTTTTTCAATGGCAAAAATCAATGAATATTGTAAATGCACAAACAGTAATATCTCCACATTGCAAGGTGCAATTCTGAAATTTTTAGCTTTTTCCTGTTAATCCTAGCATGATAAAGAAGATTCAAAGAGAGTGAGATGCCAGCTCCTTTCATTCAGTCAGTAGCTTCAAACATTTCTGGACGTTTTTCAATGGCAAAAATCAATGAATATTGTAAAAGCACAAACAGTAATATCTCCACATTGCACGGTGCAATTCTGAAATTTTTAGCTTTTTCCTGCTAATCCTAGCATGATAAAGAAGATTCAAAGAGAGTGAGATGCCAGCTCCTTTCATTCAGTCAGTAGCTTCAAACATTTCTGGTATATGAAAAACATGTTTTTCAATGGCAAAAATCAATGAATATTGTAAATGCACAAACAGTAATATCTCCACATTGCACGGTGCAATTCTGAAATTTTTAGCTTTTTCCTGTTAATCCTAGCATGATAAAGAAGATTCAAAGAGAGTGAGATGCCAGCTCCTTTCATTCAGTCAGTAGCTTCAAACATTTCTGGTATATGAAAAACATGTTTTTCAATGGCAAAAATCAATGAATATTGTAAATGCACAAACAGTAATATCTCCACATTGCACGGTGCAATTCTGAAATTTTTAGCTTTTTCCTGTTAATCCTAGCATGATAAAGAAGATTCAAAGAGAGTGAGATGCCAGCTCCTTTCATTCAGTCAGTAGCTTCAAACATTTCTGGACGTTTTTCAATGGCAAAAATCAATGAATATTGTAAATGCACAAACAGTAATATCTCCACATTGCACGGTGCAATTCTGAAATTTTTAGCTTTTTCCTGTTAATCCTAGCATGATAAAGAAGATTCAAAGAGAGTGAGATGCCAGCTCCTTTCATTCAGTCAGTAGCTTCAAACATTTCTGGACGTTTTTCAATGGCAAAAATCAATGAATATTGTAAATGCACAAACAGTAATATCTCCACATTGCACGGTGCAATTCTGAAATTTTTAGCTTTTTCCTGCTAATCCTAGCATGATAAAGAAGATTCAAAGAGAGTGAGATGCCAGCTCCTTTCATTCAGTCAGTAGCTTCAAACATTTCTGGTATATGAAAAACATGTTTTTCAATGGCAAAAATCAATGAATATTGTAAATGCACAAACAGTAATATCTCCACATTGCAAGGTGCAATTCTGAAATTTTTAGCTTTTTCCTGCTAATCCTAGCATGATAAAGAAGATTCAAAGAGAGTGAGATGCCAGCTCCTTTCATTCAGTCAGTAGCTTCAAACATTTCTGGTATATGAAAAACATGTTTTTCAATGGCAAAAATCAATGAATATTGTAAATGCACAAACAGTAATATCTCCACATTGCAAGGTGCAATTCTGAAATTTTTTGCTTTTTCCTGCTAATCCTAGCATGATAAAGAAGATTCAAAGAGAGTGAGATGCCAGCTCCTTTCATTCAGTCAGTAGCTTCAAACATTTCTGGTATATGAAAAACATGTTTTTCAATGGCAAAAATCAATGAATATTGTAAATGCACAAACAGTAATATCTCCACATTGCACGGTGCAATTCTGAAATTTTTAGCTTTTTCCTGTTAATCCTAGCATGATAAAGAAGATTCAAAGAGAGTGAGATGCCAGCTCCTTTCATTCAGTCAGTAGCTTCAAACATTTCTGGTATATGAAAAACATGTTTTTCAATGGCAAAAATCAATGAATATTGTAAATGCACAAACAGTAATATCTCCACATTGCACGGTGCAATTCTGAAATTTTTAGCTTTCTCCTGTTAATCCTAGCATGATAAAGAAGATTCAAAGAGAGTGAGATGCCAGCTCCTTTCATTCTGTCAGTAGCTTCAAACATTTCTGGTATATGAAAAACATGTTTTTCAATGGCAAAAATCAATGAATATTGTAAATGCACAAACAGTAATATCTCCACATTGCACGGTGCAATTCTGAAATTTTTTGCTTTTTCCTGTTAATCCTAGCATGATAAAGAAGATTCAAAGAGAGTGAGATGCCAGCTCCTTTCATTCAGTCAGTAGCTTCAAACATTTCTGGTATATGAAAAACATGTTTTTCAATGGCAAAAATCAATGAATATTGTAAATGCACAAACAGTAATATCTCCACATTGCACGGTGCAATTCTGAAATTTTTTGCTTTTTCCTGCTAATCCTAGCATGATAAAGAAGATTCAAAGAGAGTGAGATGCCAGCTCCTTTCATTCAGTCAGTAGCTTCAAACATTTCTGGTATATGAAAAACATGTTTTTCAATGGCAAAAATCAATGAATATTGTAAATGCACAAACAGTAATATCTCCACATTGCACGGTGCAATTCTGAAATTTTTTGCTTTTTCCTGCTAATCCTAGCATGATAAAGAAGATTCAAAGAGAGTGAGATGCCAGCTCCTTTCATTCAGTCAGTAGCTTCAAACATTTCTGGACGTTTTTCAATGGCAAAAATCAATGAATATTGTAAATGCACAAACAGTAATATCTCCACATTGCACGGTGCAATTCTGAAATTTTTAGCTTTTTCCTGCTAATCCTAGCATGATAAAGAAGATTCAAAGAGAGTGAGATGCCAGCTCCTTTCATTCAGTCAGTAGCTTCAAACATTTCTGGACGTTTTTCAATGGCAAAAATCAATGAATATTGTAAATGCACAAACAGTAATATCTCCACATTGCAAGGTGCAATTCTGAAATTTTTAGCTTTTTCCTGCTAATCCTAGCATGATAAAGAAGATTCAAAGAGAGTCAGATGCCAGCTCCTTTCATTCAGTCAGTAGCTTCAAACATTTCTGGTATATGAAAAACATGTTTTTCAATGGCAAAAATCAATGAATATTGTAAATGCACAAACAGTAATATCTCCACATTGCAAGGTGCAATTCTGAAATTTTTAGCTTTTTCCTGCTAATCCTAGCATGATAAAGAAGATTCAAAGAGAGTGAGATGCCAGCTCCTTTCATTCAGTCAGTAGCTTCAAACATTTCTGGTATATGAAAAACATGTTTTTCAATGGCAAAAATCAATGAATATTGTAAATGCACAAACAGTAATATCTCCACATTGCACGGTGCAATTCTGAAATTTTTTGCTTTTTCCTGCTAATCCTAGCATGATAAAGAAGATTCAAAGAGAGTGAGATGCCAGCTCCTTTCATTCAGTCAGTAGCTTCAAACATTTCTGGTATATGAAAAACATGTTTTTCAATGGCAAAAATCAATGAATATTGTAAATGCACAAACAGTAATATCTCCACATTGCACGGTGCAATTCTGAAATTTTTTGCTTTTTCCTGTTAATCCTAGCATGATAAAGAAGATTCAAAGAGAGTGAGATGCCAGCTCCTTTCATTCAGTCAGTAGCTTCAAACATTTCTGGTATATGAAAAACATGTTTTTCAATGGCAAAAATCAATGAATATTGTAAATGCACAAACAGTAATATCTCCACATTGCACGGTGCAATTCTGAAATTTTTTGCTTTTTCCTGCTAATCCTAGCATGATAAAGAAGATTCAAAGAGAGTGAGATGCCAGCTCCTTTCATTCAGTCAGTAGCTTCAAACATTTCTGGACGTTTTTCAATGGCAAAAATCAATGAATATTGTAAATGCACAAACAGTAATATCTCCACATTGCACGGTGCAATTCTGAAATGTTTTGCTTTTTCCTGCTAATCCTAGCATGATAAAGAAGATTCAAAGAGAGTGAGATGCCAGCTCCTTTCATTCAGTCAGTAGCTTCAAACATTTCTGGTATATGAAAAACATGTTTTTCAATGGCAAAAATCAATGAATATTGTAAATGCACAAACAGTAATATCTCCACATTGCACGGTGCAATTCTGAAATTTTTAGCTTTTTCCTGTTAATCCTAGCATGATAAAGAAGATTCAAAGAGAGTGAGATGCCAGCTCCTTTCATTCAGTCAGTAGCTTCAAACATTTCTGGTATATGAAAAACATGTTTTTCAATGGCAAAAATCAATGAATATTGTAAATGCACAAACAGTAATATCTCCACATTGCAAGGTGCAATTCTGAAATTTTTAGCTTTTTCCTGCTAATCCTAGCATGATAAAGAAGATTCAAAGAGAGTGAGATGCCAGCTCCTTTCATTCAGTCAGTAGCTTCAAACATTTCTGGTATATGAAAAACATGTTTTTCAATGGCAAAAATCAATGAATATTGTAAATGCACAAACAGTAATATCTCCACATTGCAAGGTGCAATTCTGAAATTTTTTGCTTTTTCCTGCTAATCCTAGCATGATAAAGAAGATTCAAAGAGAGTGAGATGCCAGCTCCTTTCATTCAGTCAGTAGCTTCAAACATTTCTGGTATATGAAAAACATGTTTTTCAATGGCAAAAATCAATGAATATTGTAAATGCACAAACAGTAATATCTCCACATTGCACGGTGCAATTCTGAAATTTTTAGCTTTTTCCTGTTAATCCTAGCATGATAAAGAAGATTCAAAGAGAGTGAGATGCCAGCTCCTTTCATTCAGTCAGTAGCTTCAAACATTTCTGGTATATGAAAAACATGTTTTTCAATGGCAAAAATCAATGAATATTGTAAATGCACAAACAGTAATATCTCCACATTGCAAGGTGCAATTCTGAAATTTTTAGCTTTTTCCTGTTAATCCTAGCATGATAAAGAAGATTCAAAGAGAGTGAGATGCCAGCTCCTTTCATTCAGTCAGTAGCTTCAAACATTTCTGGTATATGAAAAACATGTTTTTCAATGGCAAAAATCAATGAATATTGTAAATGCACAAACAGTAATATCTCCACATTGCAAGGTGCAATTCTGAAATTTTTAGCTTTTTCCTGTTAATCCTAGCATGATAAAGAAGATTCAAAGAGAGTGAGATGCCAGCTCCTTTCATTCAGTCAGTAGCTTCAAACATTTCTGGTATATGAAAAACATGTTTTTCAATGGCAAAAATCAATGAATATTGTAAATGCACAAACAGTAATATCTCCACATTGCAAGGTGCAATTCTGAAATTTTTAGCTTTTTCCTGTTAATCCTAGCATGATAAAGAAGATTCAAAGAGAGTGAGATGCCAGCTCCTTTCATTCAGTCAGTAGCTTCAAACATTTCTGGACGTTTTTCAATGGCAAAAATCAATGAATATTGTAAATGCACAAACAGTAATATCTCCACATTGCAAGGTGCAATTCTGAAATTTTTTGCTTTTTCCTGCTAATCCTAGCATGATAAAGAAGATTCAAAGAGATTGAGATGCCAGCTCCTTTCATTCAGTCAGTAGCTTCAAACATTTCTGGTATATGAAAAACATGTTTTTCAATGGCAAAAATCAATGAATATTGTAAATGCACAAACAGTAATATCTCCACATTGCACGGTGCAATTCTGAAATTTTTAGCTTTTTCCTGCTAATCCTAGCATGATAAAGAAGATTCAAAGAGAGTGAGATGCCAGCTCCTTTCATTCAGTCAGTAGCTTCAAACATTTCTGGACGTTTTTCAATGGCAAAAATCAATGAATATTGTAAATGCACAAACAGTAATATCTCCACATTGCACGGTGCAATTCTGAAATTTTTTGCTTTTTCCTGTTAATCCTAGCATGATAAAGAAGATTCAAAGAGAGTGAGATGCCAGCTCCTTTCATTCAGTCAGTAGCTTCAAACATTTCTGGTATATGAAAAACATGTTTTTCAATGGCAAAAATCAATGAATATTGTAAATGCACAAACAGTAATATCTCCACATTGCACGGTGCAATTCTGAAATTTTTTGCTTTTTCCTGCTAATCCTAGCATGATAAAGAAGATTCAAAGAGAGTGAGATGCCAGCTCCTTTCATTCAGTCAGTAGCTTCAAACATTTCTGGACGTTTTTCAATGGCAAAAATCAATGAATATTGTAAATGCACAAACAGTAATATCTCCACATTGCAAGGTGCAATTCTGAAATTTTTAGCTTTTTCCTGTTAATCCTAGCATGATAAAGAAGATTCAAAGAGAGTGAGATGCCAGCTCCTTTCATTCAGTCAGTAGCTTCAAACATTTCTGGTATATGAAAAACATGTTTTTCAATGGCAAAAATCAATGAATATTGTAAATGCACAAACAGTAATATCTCCACATTGCAAGGTGCAATTCTGAAATTTTTAGCTTTTTCCTGTTAATCCTAGCATGATAAAGAAGATTCAAAGAGAGTGAGATGCCAGCTCCTTTCATTCAGTCAGTAGCTTCAAACATTTCTGGTATATGAAAAACATGTTTTTCAATGGCAAAAATCAATGAATATTGTAAATGCACAAACAGTAATATCTCCACATTGCACGGTGCAATTCTGAAATTTTTAGCTTTTTCCTGTTAATCCTAGCATGATAAAGAAGATTCAAAGAGAGTGAGATGCCAGCTCCTTTCATTCAGTCAGTAGCTTCAAACATTTCTGGTATATGAAAAACATGTTTTTCAATGGCAAAAATCAATGAATATTGTAAATGCACAAACAGTAATATCTCCACATTGCAAGGTGCAATTCTGAAATTTTTTGCTTTTTCCTGCTAATCCTAGCATGATAAAGAAGATTCAAAGAGAGTGAGATGCCAGCTCCTTTCATTCAGTCAGTAGCTTCAAACATTTCTGGTATATGAAAAACATGTTTTTCAATGGCAAAAATCAATGAATATTGTAAATGCACAAACAGTAATATCTCCACATTGCAAGGTGCAATTCTGAAATTTTTTGCTTTTTCCTGTTAATCCTAGCATGATAAAGAAGATTCAAAGAGAGTGAGATGCCAGCTCCTTTCATTCAGTCAGTAGCTTCAAACATTTCTGGTATATGAAAAACATGTTTTTCAATGGCAAAAATCAATGAATATTGTAAATGCACAAACAGTAATATCTCCACATTGCACGGTGCAATTCTGAAATTTTTAGCTTTTTCCTGTTAATCCTAGCATGATAAAGAAGATTCAAAGAGAGTGAGATGCCAGCTCCTTTCATTCAGTCAGTAGCTTCAAACATTTCTGGTATATGAAAAACATGTTTTTCAATGGCAAAAATCAATGAATATTGTAAATGCACAAACAGTAATATCTCCACATTGCACGGTGCAATTCTGAAATTTTTAGCTTTTTCCTGCTAATCCTAGCATGATAAAGAAGATTCAAAGAGAGTGAGATGCCAGCTCCTTTCATTCAGTCAGTAGCTTCAAACATTTCTGGTATATGAAAAACATGTTTTTCAATGGCAAAAATCAATGAATATTGTAAATGCACAAACAGTAATATCTCCACATTGCAAGGTGCAATTCTGAAATTTTTAGCTTTTTCCTGTTAATCCTAGCATGATAAAGAAGATTCAAAGAGAGTGAGATGCCAGCTCCTTTCATTCAGTCAGTAGCTTCAAACATTTCTGGTATATGAAAAACATGTTTTTCAATGGCAAAAATCAATGAATATTGTAAATGCACAAACAGTAATATCTCCACATTGCAAGGTGCAATTCTGAAATTTTTTGCTTTTTCCTGCTAATCCTAGCATGATAAAGAAGATTCAAAGAGAGTGAGATGCCAGCTCCTTTCATTCAGTCAGTAGCTTCAAACATTTCTGGACGTTTTTCAATGGCAAAAATCAATGAATATTGTAAATGCACAAACAGTAATATCTCCACATTGCAAGGTGCAATTCAGAAATTTTTAGCTTTTTCCTGTTAATCCTAGCATGATAAAGAAGATTCAAAGAGAGTGAGATGCCAGCTCCTTTCATTCAGTCAGTAGCTTCAAACATTTCTGGTATATGAAAAACATGTTTTTCAATGGCAAAAATCAATGAATATTGTAAATGCACAAACAGTAATATCTCCACATTGCACGGTGCAATTCTGAAATTTTTAGCTTTTTCCTGTTAATCCTAGCATGATAAAGAAGATTCAAAGAGAGTGAGATGCCAGCTCCTTTCATTCAGTCAGTAGCTTCAAACATTTCTGGTATATGAAAAACATGTTTTTCAATGGCAAAAATCAATGAATATTGTAAATGCACAAACAGTAATATCTCCACATTGCAAGGTGCAATTCTGAAATTTTTTGCTTTTTCCTGTTAATCCTAGCATGATAAAGAAGATTCAAAGAGAGTGAGATGCCAGCTCCTTTCATTCAGTCAGTAGCTTCAAACATTTCTGGTATATGAAAAACATGTTTTTCAATGGCAAAAATCAATGAATATTGTAAATGCACAAACAGTAATATCTCCACATTGCACGGTGCAATTCTGAAATTTTTAGCTTTTTCCTGCTAATCCTAGCATGATAAAGAAGATTCAAAGAGAGTGAGATGCCAGCTCCTTTCATTCAGTCAGTAGCTTCAAACATTTCTGGTATATGAAAAACATGTTTTTCAATGGCAAAAATCAATGAATATTGTAAATGCACAAACAGTAATATCTCCACATTGCAAGGTGCAATTCTGAAATTTTTAGCTTTTTCCTGTTAATCCTAGCATGATAAAGAAGATTCAAAGAGAGTGAGATGCCAGCTCCTTTCATTCAGTCAGTAGCTTCAAACATTTCTGGACGTTTTTCAATGGCAAAAATCAATGAATATTGTAAATGCACAAACAGTAATATCTCCACATTGCACGGTGCAATTCTGAAATTTTTAGCTTTTTCCTGTTAATCCTAGCATGATAAAGAAGATTCAAAGAGAGTGAGATGCCAGCTCCTTTCATTCAGTCAGTAGCTTCAAACATTTCTGGTATATGAAAAACATGTTTTTCAATGGCAAAAATCAATGAATATTGTAAATGCACAAACAGTAATATCTCCACATTGCACGGTGCAATTCTGAAATTTTTAGCTTTTTCCTGCTAATCCTAGCATGATAAAGAAGATTCAAAGAGAGTGAGATGCCAGCTCCTTTCATTCAGTCAGTAGCTTCAAACATTTCTGGACGTTTTTCAATGGCAAAAATCAATGAATATTGTAAATGCACAAACAGTAATATCTCCACATTGCACGGTGCAATTCTGAAATTTTTAGCTTTTTCCTGTTAATCCTAGCATGATAAAGAAGATTCAAAGAGAGTGAGATGCCAGCTCCTTTCATTCAGTCAGTAGCTTCAAACATTTCTGGTATATGAAAAACATGTTTTTCAATGGCAAAAATCAATGAATATTGTAAATGCACAAACAGTAATATCTCCACATTGCAAGGTGCAATTCTGAAATTTTTTGCTTTTTCCTGCTAATCCTAGCATGATAAAGAAGATTCAAAGAGAGTGAGATGCCAGCTCCTTTCATTCAGTCAGTAGCTTCAAACATTTCTGGACGTTTTTCAATGGCAAAAATCAATGAATATTGTAAATGCACAAACAGTAATATCTCCACATTGCAAGGTGCAATTCTGAAATTTTTAGCTTTTTCCTGCTAATCCTAGCATGATAAAGAAGACTCAAAGAGAGTGAGATGCCAGCTCCTTTCATTCAGTCAGTAGCTTCAAACATTTCTGGTATATGAAAAACATGTTTTTCAATGGCAAAAATCAATGAATATTGTAAATGCACAAACAGTAATATCTCCACATTGCAAGGTGCAATTCTGAAATTTTTTGCTTTTTCCTGTTAATCCTAGCATGATAAAGAAGATTCAAAGAGAGTGAGATGCCAGCTCCTTTCATTCAGTCAGTAGCTTCAAACATTTCTGGTATATGAAAAACATGTTTTTCAATGGCAAAAATCAATGAATATTGTAAATGCACAAACAGTAATATCTCCACATTGCACGGTGCAATTCTGAAATTTTTAGCTTTTTCCTGTTAATCCTAGCATGATAAAGAAGATTCAAAGAGAGTGAGATGCCAGCTCCTTTCATTCAGTCAGTAGCTTCAAACATTTCTGGTATATGAAAAACATGTTTTTCAATGGCAAAAATCAATGAATATTGTAAATGCACAAACAGTAATATCTCCACATTGCACGGTGCAATTCTGAAATTTTTAGCTTTTTCCTGCTAATCCTAGCATGATAAAGAAGATTCAAAGAGAGTGAGATGCCAGCTCCTTTCATTCAGTCAGTAGCTTCAAACATTTCTGGTATATGAAAAACATGTTTTTCAATGGCAAAAATCAATGAATATTGTAAATGCACAAACAGTAATATCTCCACATTGCAAGGTGCAATTCTGAAATTTTTTGCTTTTTCCTGCTAATCCTAGCATGATAAAGAAGATTCAAAGAGAGTGAGATGCCAGCTCCTTTCATTCAGTCAGTAGCTTCAAACATTTCTGGACGTTTTTCAATGGCAAAAATCAATGAATATTGTAAATGCACAAACAGTAATATCTCCACATTGCACGGTGCAATTCTGAAATTTTTAGCTTTTTCCTGTTAATCCTAGCATGATAAAGAAGATTCAAAGAGAGTGAGATGCCAGCTCCTTTCATTCAGTCAGTAGCTTCAAACATTTCTGGTATATGAAAAACATGTTTTTCAATGGCAAAAATCAATGAATATTGTAAATGCACAAACAGTAATATCTCCACATTGCACGGTGCAATTCTGAAATTTTTAGCTTTTTCCTGTTAATCCTAGCATGATAAAGAAGATTCAAAGAGAGTGAGATGCCAGCTCCTTTCATTCAGTCAGTAGCTTCAAACATTTCTGGTATATGAAAAACATGTTTTTCAATGGCAAAAATCAATGAATATTGTAAATGCACAAACAGTAATATCTCCACATTGCAAGGTGCAATTCTGAAATTTTTTGCTTTTTCCTGCTAATCCTAGCATGATAAAGAAGATTCAAAGAGAGTGAGATGCCAGCTCCTTTCATTCAGTCAGTAGCTTCAAACATTTCTGGTATATGAAAAACATGTTTTTCAATGGCAAAAATCAATGAATATTGTAAATGCACAAACAGTAATATCTCCACATTGCAAGGTGCAATTCTGAAATTTTTTGCTTTTTCCTGCTAATCCTAGCATGATAAAGAAGATTCAAAGAGAGTGAGATGCCAGCTCCTTTCATTCAGTCAGTAGCTTCAAACATTTCTGGACGTTTTTCAATGGCAAAAATCAATGAATATTGTAAATGCACAAACAGTAATATCTCCACATTGCACGGTGCAATTCTGAAATTTTTAGCTTTTTCCTGTTAATCCTAGCATGATAAAGAAGATTCAAAGAGAGTGAGATGCCAGCTCCTTTCATTCAGTCAGTAGCTTCAAACATTTCTGGTATATGAAAAACATGTTTTTCAATGGCAAAAATCAATGAATATTGTAAATGCACAAACAGTAATATCTCCACATTGCACGGTGCAATTCTGAAATTTTTAGCTTTTTCCTGTTAATCCTAGCATGATAAAGAAGATTCAAAGAGAGTGAGATGCCAGCTCCTTTCATTCAGTCAGTAGCTTCAAACATTTCTGGTATATGAAAAACATGTTTTTCAATGGCAAAAATCAATGAATATTGTAAATGCACAAACAGTAATATCTCCACATTGCAAGGTGCAATTCTGGAGGTTTTTTGCTTTTTCCTGCTAATCCTAGCATGATAAAGAAGATTCAAAGAGAGTGAGATGCCAGCTCCTTTCATTCAGTCAGTAGCTTCAAACATTTCTGGACGTTTTTCAATGGCAAAAATCAATGAATATTGTAAATGCACAAACAGTAATATCTCCACATTGCACGGTGCAATTCTGAAATTTTTAGCTTTTTCCTGTTAATCCTAGCATGATAAAGAAGATTCAAAGAGAGTGAGATGCCAGCTCCTTTCATTCAGTCAGTAGCTTCAAACATTTCTGGTATATGAAAAACATGTTTTTCAATGGCAAAAATCAATGAATATTGTAAATGCACAAACAGTAATATCTCCACATTGCACGGTGCAATTCTGAAATTTTAGCTTTTTCCTGTTAATCCTAGCATGATAAAGAAGATTCAAAGAGAGTGAGATGCCAGCTCCTTTCATTCAGTCAGTAGCTTCAAACATTTCTGGTATATGAAAAACATGTTTTTCAATGGCAAAAATCAATGAATATTGTAAATGCACAAACAGTAATATCTCCACATTGCAAGGTGCAATTCTGAAATTTTTTGCTTTTTCCTGCTAATCCTAGCATGATAAAGAAGATTCAAAGAGAGTGAGATGCCAGCTCCTTTCATTCAGTCAGTAGCTTCAAACATTTCTGGACGTTTTTCAATGGCAAAAATCAATGAATATTGTAAATGCACAAACAGTAATATCTCCACATTGCAAGGTGCAATTCTGAAATTTTTAGCTTTTTCCTGCTAATCCTAGCATGATAAAGAAGATTCAAAGAGAGTGAGATGCCAGCTCCTTTCATTCAGTCAGTAGCTTCAAACATTTCTGGTATATGAAAAACATGTTTTTCAATGGCAAAAATCAATGAATATTGTAAATGCACAAACAGTAATATCTCCACATTGCAAGGTGCAATTCTGAAATTTTTTGCTTTTTCCTGTTAATCCTAGCATGATAAAGAAGATTCAAAGAGAGTGAGATGCCAGCTCCTTTCATTCAGTCAGTAGCTTCAAACATTTCTGGTATATGAAAAACATGTTTTTCAATGGCAAAAATCAATGAATATTGTAAATGCACAAACAGTAATATCTCCACATTGCACGGTGCAATTCTGAAATTTTTAGCTTTTTCCTGTTAATCCTAGCATGATAAAGAAGATTCAAAGAGAGTGAGATGCCAGCTCCTTTCATTCAGTCAGTAGCTTCAAACATTTCTGGTATATGAAAAACATGTTTTTCAATGGCAAAAATCAATGAATATTGTAAATGCACAAACAGTAATATCTCCACATTGCACGGTGCAATTCTGAAATTTTTAGCTTTTTCCTGCTAATCCTAGCATGATAAAGAAGATTCAAAGAGAGTGAGATGCCAGCTCCTTTCATTCAGTCAGTAGCTTCAAACATTTCTGGTATATGAAAAACATGTTTTTCAATGGCAAAAATCAATGAATATTGTAAATGCACAAACAGTAATATCTCCACATTGCAAGGTGCAATTCTGAAATTTTTTGCTTTTTCCTGCTAATCCTAGCATGATAAAGAAGATTCAAAGAGAGTGAGATGCCAGCTCCTTTCATTCAGTCAGTAGCTTCAAACATTTCTGGACGTTTTTCAATGGCAAAAATCAATGAATATTGTAAATGCACAAACAGTAATATCTCCACATTGCACGGTGCAATTCTGAAATTTTTAGCTTTTTCCTGTTAATCCTAGCATGATAAAGAAGATTCAAAGAGAGTGAGATGCCAGCTCCTTTCATTCAGTCAGTAGCTTCAAACATTTCTGGTATATGAAAAACATGTTTTTCAATGGCAAAAATCAATGAATATTGTAAATGCACAAACAGTAATATCTCCACATTGCACGGTGCAATTCTGAAATTTTTAGCTTTTTCCTGTTAATCCTAGCATGATAAAGAAGATTCAAAGAGAGTGAGATGCCAGCTCCTTTCATTCAGTCAGTAGCTTCAAACATTTCTGGTATATGAAAAACATGTTTTTCAATGGCAAAAATCAATGAATATTGTAAATGCACAAACAGTAATATCTCCACATTGCACGGTGCAATTCTGAAATTTTTTGCTTTTTCCTGCTAATCCTAGCATGATAAAGAAGATTCAAAGAGAGTGAGATGCCAGCTCCTTTCATTCAGTCAGTAGCTTCAAACATTTCTGGACGTTTTTCAATGGCAAAAATCAATGAATATTGTAAATGCACAAACAGTAATATCTCCACATTGCAAGGTGCAATTCTGAAATTTTTAGCTTTTTCCTGCTAATCCTAGCATGATAAAGAAGATTCAAAGAGAGTGAGATGCCAGCTCCTTTCATTCAGTCAGTAGCTTCAAACATTTCTGGTATATGAAAAACATGTTTTTCAATGGCAAAAATCAATGAATATTGTAAATGCACAAACAGTAATATCTCCACATTGCAAGGTGCAATTCTGAAATTTTTTGCTTTTTCCTGTTAATCCTAGCATGATAAAGAAGATTCAAAGAGAGTGAGATGCCAGCTCCTTTCATTCAGTCAGTAGCTTCAAACATTTCTGGTATATGAAAAACATGTTTTTCAATGGCAAAAATCAATGAATATTGTAAATGCACAAACAGTAATATCTCCACATTGCACGGTGCAATTCTGAAATTTTTAGCTTTTTCCTGTTAATCCTAGCATGATAAAGAAGATTCAAAGGGAGTGAGATGCCAGCTCCTTTCATTCAGTCAGTAGCTTCAAACATTTCTGGTATATGAAAAACATGTTTTTCAATGGCAAAAATCAATGAATATTGTAAATGCACAAACAGTAATATCTCCACATTGCACGGTGCAATTCTGAAATTTTTAGCTTTTTCCTGCTAATCCTAGCATGATAAAGAAGATTCAAAGAGAGTGAGATGCCAGCTCCTTTCATTCAGTCAGTAGCTTCAAACATTTCTGGTATATGAAAAACATGTTTTTCAATGGCAAAAATCAATGAATATTGTAAATGCACAAACAGTAATATCTCCACATTGCAAGGTGCAATTCTGAAATTTTTTGCTTTTTCCTGCTAATCCTAGCATGATAAAGAAGATTCAAAGAGAGTGAGATGCCAGCTCCTTTCATTCAGTCAGTAGCTTCAAACATTTCTGGACGTTTTTCAATGGCAAAAATCAATGAATATTGTAAATGCACAAACAGTAATATCTCCACATTGCACGGTGCAATTCTGAAATTTTTAGCTTTTTCCTGTTAATCCTAGCATGATAAAGAAGATTCAAAGAGAGTGAGATGCCAGCTCCTTTCATTCAGTCAGTAGCTTCAAACATTTCTGGTATATGAAAAACATGTTTTTCAATGGCAAAAATCAATGAATATTGTAAATGCACAAACAGTAATATCTCCACATTGCACGGTGCAATTCTGAAATTTTTAGCTTTTTCCTGTTAATCCTAGCATGATAAAGAAGATTCAAAGAGAGTGAGATGCCAGCTCCTTTCATTCAGTCAGTAGCTTCAAACATTTCTGGTATATGAAAAACATGTTTTTCAATGGCAAAAATCAATGAATATTGTAAATGCACAAACAGTAATATCTCCACATTGCATGGTGCAATTCTGAAATTTTTTGCTTTTTCCTGCTAATCCTAGCATGATAAAGAAGATTCAAAGAGAGTGAGATGCCAGCTCCTTTCATTCAGTCAGTAGCTTCAAACATTTCTGGACGTTTTTCAATGGCAAAAATCAATGAATATTGTAAATGCACAAACAGTAATATCTCCACATTGGAAGGTGCAATTCTGAAATTTTTAGCTTTTTCCTGCTAATCCTAGCATGATAAAGAAGATTCAAAGAGAGTGAGATGCCAGCTCCTTTCATTCAGTCAGTAGCTTCAAACATTTCTGGTATATGAAAAACATGTTTTTCAATGGCAAAAATCAATGAATATTGTAAATGCACAAACAGTAATATCTCCACATTGCAAGGTGCAATTCTGAAATTTTTTGCTTTTTCCTGTTAATCCTAGCATGATAAAGAAGATTCAAAGAGAGTGAGATGCCAGCTCCTTTCATTCAGTCAGTAGCTTCAAACATTTCTGGTATATGAAAAACATGTTTTTCAATGGCAAAAATCAATGAATATTGTAAATGCACAAACAGTAATATCTCCACATTGCACGGTGCAATTCTGAAATTTTTAGCTTTTTCCTGTTAATCCTAGCATGATAAAGAAGATTCAAAGAGAGTGAGATGCCAGCTCCTTTCATTCAGTCAGTAGCTTCAAACATTTCTGGTATATGAAAAACATGTTTTTCAATGGCAAAAATCAATGAATATTGTAAATGCACAAACAGTAATATCTCCACATTGCACGGTGCAATTCTGAAATTTTTAGCTTTTTCCTGCTAATCCTAGCATGATAAAGAAGATTCAAAGAGAGTGAGATGCCAGCTCCTTTCATTCAGTCAGTAGCTTCAAACATTTCTGGTATATGAAAAACATGTTTTTCAATGGCAAAAATCAATGAATATTGTAAATGCACAAACAGTAATATCTCCACATTGCAAGGTGCAATTCTGAAATTTTTAGCTTTTTCCTGTTAATCCTAGCATGATAAAGAAGATTCAAAGAGAGTGAGATGCCAGCTCCTTTCATTCAGTCAGTAGCTTCAAACATTTCTGGTATATGAAAAACATGTTTTTCAATGGCAAAAATCAATGAATATTGTAAATGCACAAACAGTAATATCTCCACATTGCAAGGTGCAATTCTGAAATTTTTTGCTTTTTCCTGCTAATCCTAGCATGATAAAGAAGATTCAAAGAGAGTGAGATGCCAGCTCCTTTCATTCAGTCAGTAGCTTCAAACATTTCTGGACGTTTTTCAATGGCAAAAATCAATGAATATTGTAAATGCACAAACAGTAATATCTCCACATTGCAAGGTGCAATTCTGAAATTTTTAGCTTTTTCCTGTTAATCCTAGCATGATAAAGAAGATTCAAAGAGAGTGAGATGCCAGCTCCTTTCATTCAGTCAGTAGCTTCAAACATTTCTGGTATATGAAAAACATGTTTTTCAATGGCAAAAATCAATGAATATTGTAAATGCACAAACAGTAATATCTCCACATTGCACGGTGCAATTCTGAAATTTTTAGCTTTTTCCTGTTAATCCTAGCATGATAAAGAAGATTCAAAGAGAGTGAGATGCCAGCTCCTTTCATTCAGTCAGTAGCTTCAAACATTTCTGGTATATGAAAAACATGTTTTTCAATGGCAAAAATCAATGAATATTGTAAATGCACAAACAGTAATATCTCCACATTGCAAGGTGCAATTCTGAAATTTTTTGCTTTTTCCTGTTAATCCTAGCATGATAAAGAAGATTCAAAGAGAGTGAGATGCCAGCTCCTTTCATTCAGTCAGTAGCTTCAAACATTTCTGGTATATGAAAAACATGTTTTTCAATGGCAAAAATCAATGAATATTGTAAATGCACAAACAGTAATATCTCCACATTGCACGGTGCAATTCTGAAATTTTTAGCTTTTTCCTGCTAATCCTAGCATGATAAAGAAGATTCAAAGAGAGTGAGATGCCAGCTCCTTTCATTCAGTCAGTAGCTTCAAACATTTCTGGTATATGAAAAACATGTTTTTCAATGGCAAAAATCAATGAATATTGTAAATGCACAAACAGTAATATCTCCACATTGCAAGGTGCAATTCTGAAATTTTTAGCTTTTTCCTGTTAATCCTAGCATGATAAAGAAGATTCAAAGAGAGTGAGATGCCAGCTCCTTTCATTCAGTCAGTAGCTTCAAACATTTCTGGACGTTTTTCAATGGCAAAAATCAATGAATATTGTAAATGCACAAACAGTAATATCTCCACATTGCACGGTGCAATTCTGAAATTTTTAGCTTTTTCCTGTTAATCCTAGCATGATAAAGAAGATTCAAAGAGAGTGAGATGCCAGCTCCTTTCATTCAGTCAGTAGCTTCAAACATTTCTGGTATATGAAAAACATGTTTTTCAATGGCAAAAATCAATGAATATTGTAAATGCACAAACAGTAATATCTCCACATTGCACGGTGCAATTCTGAAATTTTTAGCTTTTTCCTGCTAATCCTAGCATGATAAAGAAGATTCAAAGAGAGTGAGATGCCAGCTCCTTTCATTCAGTCAGTAGCTTCAAACATTTCTGGACGTTTTTCAATGGCAAAAATCAATGAATATTGTAAATGCACAAACAGTAATATCTCCACATTGCACGGTGCAATTCTGAAATTTTTAGCTTTTTCCTGTTAATCCTAGCATGATAAAGAAGATTCAAAGAGAGTGAGATGCCAGCTCCTTTCATTCAGTCAGTAGCTTCAAACATTTCTGGTATATGAAAAACATGTTTTTCAATGGCAAAAATCAATGAATATTGTAAATGCACAAACAGTAATATCTCCACATTGCAAGGTGCAATTCTGAAATTTTTTGCTTTTTCCTGTTAATCCTAGCATGATAAAGAAGATTCAAAGAGAGTGAGATGCCAGCTCCTTTCATTCAGTCAGTAGCTTCAAACATTTCTGGTATATGAAAAACATGTTTTTCAATGGCAAAAATCAATGAATATTGTAAATGCACAAACAGTAATATCTCCACATTGCACGGTGCAATTCTGAAATTTTTAGCTTTTTCCTGTTAATCCTAGCATGATAAAGAAGATTCAAAGAGAGTGAGATGCCAGCTCCTTTCATTCAGTCAGTAGCTTCAAACATTTCTGGTATATGAAAAACATGTTTTTCAATGGCAAAAATCAATGAATATTGTAAATGCACAAACAGTAATATCTCCACATTGCACGGTGCAATTCTGAAATTTTTAGCTTTTTCCTGCTAATCCTAGCATGATAAAGAAGATTCAAAGAGAGTGAGATGCCAGCTCCTTTCATTCAGTCAGTAGCTTCAAACATTTCTGGTATATGAAAAACATGTTTTTCAATGGCAAAAATCAATGAATATTGTAAATGCACAAACAGTAATATCTCCACATTGCAAGGTGCAATTCTGAAATTTTTAGCTTTTTCCTGTTAATCCTAGCATGATAAAGAAGATTCAAAGAGAGTGAGATGCCAGCTCCTTTCATTCAGTCAGTAGCTTCAAACATTTCTGGTATATGAAAAACATGTTTTTCAATGGCAAAAATCAATGAATATTGTAAATGCACAAACAGTAATATCTCCACATTGCAAGGTGCAATTCTGAAATTTTTTGCTTTTTCCTGCTAATCCTAGCATGATAAAGAAGATTCAAAGAGAGTGAGATGCCAGCTCCTTTCATTCAGTCAGTAGCTTCAAACATTTCTGGACGTTTTTCAATGGCAAAAATCAATGAATATTGTAAATGCACAAACAGTAATATCTCCACATTGCAAGGTGCAATTCTGAAATTTTTAGCTTTTTCCTGTTAATCCTAGCATGATAAAGAAGATTCAAAGAGAGTGAGATGCCAGCTCCTTTCATTCAGTCAGTAGCTTCAAACATTTCTGGTATATGAAAAACATGTTTTTCAATGGCAAAAATCAATGAATATTGTAAATGCACAAACAGTAATATCTCCACATTGCACGGTGCAATTCTGAAATTTTTAGCTTTTTCCTGTTAATCCTAGCATGATAAAGAAGATTCAAAGAGAGTGAGATGCCAGCTCCTTTCATTCAGTCAGTAGCTTCAAACATTTCTGGTATATGAAAAACATGTTTTTCAATGGCAAAAATCAATGAATATTGTAAATGCACAAACAGTAATATCTCCACATTGCAAGGTGCAATTCTGAAATTTTTTGCTTTTTCCTGTTAATCCTAGCATGATAAAGAAGATTCAAAGAGAGTGAGATGCCAGCTCCTTTCATTCAGTCAGTAGCTTCAAACATTTCTGGTATATGAAAAACATGTTTTTCAATGGCAAAAATCAATGAATATTGTAAATGCACAAACAGTAATATCTCCACATTGCACGGTGCAATTCTGAAATTTTTAGCTTTTTCCTGCTAATCCTAGCATGATAAAGAAGATTCAAAGAGAGTGAGATGCCAGCTCCTTTCATTCAGTCAGTAGCTTCAAACATTTCTGGTATATGAAAAACATGTTTTTCAATGGCAAAAATCAATGAATATTGTAAATGCACAAACAGTAATATCTCCACATTGCAAGGTGCAATTCTGAAATTTTTAGCTTTTTCCTGTTAATCCTAGCATGATAAAGAAGATTCAAAGAGAGTGAGATGCCAGCTCCTTTCATTCAGTCAGTAGCTTCAAACATTTCTGGACGTTTTTCAATGGCAAAAATCAATGAATATTGTAAATGCACAAACAGTAATATCTCCACATTGCACGGTGCAATTCTGAAATTTTTAGCTTTTTCCTGTTAATCCTAGCATGATAAAGAAGATTCAAAGAGAGTGAGATGCCAGCTCCTTTCATTCAGTCAGTAGCTTCAAACATTTCTGGTATATGAAAAACATGTTTTTCAATGGCAAAAATCAATGAATATTGTAAATGCACAAACAGTAATATCTCCACATTGCACGGTGCAATTCTGAAATTTTTAGCTTTTTCCTGCTAATCCTAGCATGATAAAGAAGATTCAAAGAGAGTGAGATGCCAGCTCCTTTCATTCAGTCAGTAGCTTCAAACATTTCTGGACGTTTTTCAATGGCAAAAATCAATGAATATTGTAAATGCACAAACAGTAATATCTCCACATTGCACGGTGCAATTCTGAAATTTTTAGCTTTTTCCTGTTAATCCTAGCATGATAAAGAAGATTCAAAGAGAGTGAGATGCCAGCTCCTTTCATTCAGTCAGTAGCTTCAAACATTTCTGGTATATGAAAAACATGTTTTTCAATGGCAAAAATCAATGAATATTGTAAATGCACAAACAGTAATATCTCCACATTGCAAGGTGCAATTCTGAAATTTTTTGCTTTTTCCTGCTAATCCTAGCATGATAAAGAAGATTCAAAGAGAGTGAGATGCCAGCTCCTTTCATTCAGTCAGTAGCTTCAAACATTTCTGGACGTTTTTCAATGGCAAAAATCAATGAATATTGTAAATGCACAAACAGTAATATCTCCACATTGCAAGGTGCAATTCTGAAATTTTTAGCTTTTTCCTGCTAATCCTAGCATGATAAAGAAGATTCAAAGAGAGTGAGATGCCAGCTCCTTTCATTCAGTCAGTAGCTTCAAACATTTCTGGTATATGAAAAACATGTTTTTCAATGGCAAAAATCAATGAATATTGTAAATGCACAAACAGTAATATCTCCACATTGCAAGGTGCAATTCTGAAATTTTTTGCTTTTTCCTGTTAATCCTAGCATGATAAAGAAGATTCAAAGAGAGTGAGATGCCAGCTCCTTTCATTCAGTCAGTAGCTTCAAACATTTCTGGTATATGAAAAACATGTTTTTCAATGGCAAAAATCAATGAATATTGTAAATGCACAAACAGTAATATCTCCACATTGCACGGTGCAATTCTGAAATTTTTAGCTTTTTCCTGTTAATCCTAGCATGATAAAGAAGATTCAAAGAGAGTGAGATGCCAGCTCCTTTCATTCAGTCAGTAGCTTCAAACATTTCTGGTATATGAAAAACATGTTTTTCAATGGCAAAAATCAATGAATATTGTAAATGCACAAACAGTAATATCTCCACATTGCACGGTGCAATTCTGAAATTTTTAGCTTTTTCCTGCTAATCCTAGCATGATAAAGAAGATTCAAAGAGAGTGAGATGCCAGCTCCTTTCATTCAGTCAGTAGCTTCAAACATTTCTGGTATATGAAAAACATGTTTTTCAATGGCAAAAATCAATGAATATTGTAAATGCACAAACAGTAATATATCTCCACATTGCAAGGTGCAATTCTGAAATTTTTTGCTTTTTCCTGCTAATACTAGCATGATAAAGAAGATTCAAAGAGAGTGAGATGCCAGCTCCTTTCATTCAGTCAGTAGCTTCAAACATTTCTGGACGTTTTTCAATGGCAAAAATCAATGAATATTGTAAATGCACAAACAGTAATATCTCCACATTGCACGGTGCAATTCTGAAATTTTTAGCTTTTTCCTGTTAATCCTAGCATGATAAAGAAGATTCAAAGAGAGTGAGATGCCAGCTCCTTTCATTCAGTCAGTAGCTTCAAACATTTCTGGTATATGAAAAACATGTTTTTCAATGGCAAAAATCAATGAATATTGTAAATGCACAAACAGTAATATCTCCACATTGCACGGTGCAATTCTGAAATTTTTAGCTTTTTCCTGTTAATCCTAGCATGATAAAGAAGATTCAAAGAGAGTGAGATGCCAGCTCCTTTCATTCAGTCAGTAGCTTCAAACATTTCTGGTATATGAAAAACATGTTTTTCAATGGCAAAAATCAATGAATATTGTAAATGCACAAACAGTAATATCTCCACATTGCAAGGTGCAATTCTGAAATTTTTTGCTTTTTCCTGCTAATCCTAGCATGATAAAGAAGATTCAAAGAGAGTGAGATGCCAGCTCCTTTCATTCAGTCAGTAGCTTCAAACATTTCTGGTATATGAAAAACATGTTTTTCAATGGCAAAAATCAATGAATATTGTAAATGCACAAACAGTAATATCTCCACATTGCAAGGTGCAATTCTGAAATTTTTAGCTTTTTCCTGCTAATCCTAGCATGATAAAGAAGATTCAAAGAGAGTGAGATGCCAGCTCCTTTCATTCAGTCAGTAGCTTCAAACATTTCTGGACGTTTTTCAATGGCAAAAATCAATGAATATTGTAAATGCACAAACAGTAATATCTCCACATTGCACGGTGCAATTCTGAAATTTTTAGCTTTTTCCTGTTAATCCTAGCATGATAAAGAAGATTCAAAGAGAGTGAGATGCCAGCTCCTTTCATTCAGTCAGTAGCTTCAAACATTTCTGGTATATGAAAAACATGTTTTTCAATGGCAAAAATCAATGAATATTGTAAATGCACAAACAGTAATATCTCCACATTGCAAGGTGCAATTCTGAAATTTTTTGCTTTTTCCTGCTAATCCTAGCATGATAAAGAAGATTCAAAGAGAGTGAGATGCCAGCTCCTTTCATTCAGTCAGTAGCTTCAAACATTTCTGGACGTTTTTCAATGGCAAAAATCAATGAATATTGTAAATGCACAAACAGTAATATCTCCACATTGCAAGGTGCAATTCTGAAATTTTTAGCTTTTTCCTGCTAATCCTAGCATGATAAAGAAGATTCAAAGAGAGTGAGATGCCAGCTCCTTTCATTCAGTCAGTAGCTTCAAACATTTCTGGTATATGAAAAACATGTTTTTCAATGGCAAAAATCAATGAATATTGTAAATGCACAAACAGTAATATCTCCACATTGCAAGGTGCAATTCTGAAATTTTTTGCTTTTTCCTGCTAATCCTAGCATGATAAAGAAGATTCAAAGAGAGTGAGATGCCAGCTCCTCTCATTCAGTCAGTAGCTTCAAACATTTCTGGTATGAAAACATGTTTTTTCAATGGCAAAAATCAATGAATATTGTAAATGCACAAACAGTAATATCTCCACATTGCACGGTGCAATTCTGAAATTTTTAGCTTTTTCCTGTTAATCCTAGCATGATAAAGAAGATTCAAAGAGAGTGAGATGCCAGCTCCTTTCATTCAGTCAGTAGCTTCAAACATTTCTGGTATATGAAAAACATGTTTTTCAATGGCAAAAATCAATGAATATTGTAAATGCACAAACAGTAATATCTCCACATTGCACGGTGCAATTCTGAAATTTTTAGCTTTTTCCTGTTAATCCTAGCATGATAAAGAAGATTCAAAGAGAGTGAGATGCCAGCTCCTTTCATTCAGTCAGTAGCTTCAAACATTTCTGGTATATGAAAAACATGTTTTTCAATGGCAAAAATCAATGAATATTGTAAATGCACAAACAGTAATATCTCCACATTGCAAGGTGCAATTCTGAAATTTTTTGCTTTTTCCTGCTAATCCTAGCATGATAAAGAAGATTCAAAGAGAGTGAGATGCCAGCTCCTTTCATTCAGTCAGTAGCTTCAAACATTTCTGGTATATGAAAAACATGTTTTTCAATGGCAAAAATCAATGAATATTGTAAATGCACAAACAGTAATATCTCCACATTGCAAGGTGCAATTCTGAAATTTTTAGCTTTTTCCTGCTAATCCTAGCATGATAAAGAAGATTCAAAGAGAGTGAGATGCCAGCTCCTTTCATTCAGTCAGTAGCTTCAAACATTTCTGGACGTTTTTCAATGGCAAAAATCAATGAATATTGTAAATGCACAAACAGTAATATCTCCACATTGCACGGTGCAATTCTGAAATTTTTAGCTTTTTCCTGTTAATCCTAGCATGATAAAGAAGATTCAAAGAGAGTGAGATGCCAGCTCCTTTCATTCAGTCAGTAGCTTCAAACATTTCTGGTATATGAAAAACATGTTTTTCAATGGCAAAAATCAATGAATATTGTAAATGCACAAACAGTAATATCTCCACATTGCAAGGTGCAATTCTGAAATTTTTTGCTTTTTCCTGCTAATCCTAGCATGATAAAGAAGATTCAAAGAGAGTGAGATGCCAGCTCCTTTCATTCAGTCAGTAGCTTCAAACATTTCTGGACGTTTTTCAATGGCAAAAATCAATGAATATTGTAAATGCACAAACAGTAATATCTCCACATTGCAAGGTGCAATTCTGAAATTTTTAGCTTTTTCCTGCTAATCCTAGCATGATAAAGAAGATTCAAAGAGAGTGAGATGCCAGCTCCTTTCATTCAGTCAGTAGCTTCAAACATTTCTGGTATATGAAAAACATGTTTTTCAATGGCAAAAATCAATGAATATTGTAAATGCACAAACAGTAATATCTCCACATTGCAAGGTGCAATTCTGAAATTTTTTGCTTTTTCCTGTTAATCCTAGCATGATAAAGAAGATTCAAAGAGAGTGAGATGCCAGCTCCTTTCATTCAGTCAGTAGCTTCAAACATTTCTGGTATATGAAAAACATGTTTTTCAATGGCAAAAATCAATGAATATTGTAAATGCACAAACAGTAATATCTCCACATTGCACGGTGCAATTCTGAAATTTTTAGCTTTTTCCTGTTAATCCTAGCATGATAAAGAAGATTCAAAGAGAGTGAGATGCCAGCTCCTTTCATTCAGTCAGTAGCTTCAAACATTTCTGGTATATGAAAAACATGTTTTTCAATGGCAAAAATCAATGAATATTGTAAATGCACAAACAGTAATATCTCCACATTGCACGGTGCAATTCTGAAATTTTTAGCTTTTTCCTGCTAATCCTAGCATGATAAAGAAGATTCAAAGAGAGTGAGATGCCAGCTCCTTTCATTCAGTCAGTAGCTTCAAACATTTCTGGTATATGAAAAACATGTTTTTCAATGGCAAAAATCAATGAATATTGTAAATGCACAAACAGTAATATCTCCACATTGCAAGGTGCAATTCTGAAATTTTTAGCTTTTTCCTGTTAATCCTAGCATTATAAAGAAGATTCAAAGAGAGTGAGATGCCAGCTCCTTTCATTCAGTCAGTAGCTTCAAACATTTCTGGTATATGAAAAACATGTTTTTCAATGGCAAAAATCAATGAATATTGTAAATGCACAAACAGTAATATCTCCACATTGCAAGGTGCAATTCTGAAATTTTTTGCTTTTTCCTGCTAATCCTAGCATGATAAAGAAGATTCAAAGAGAGTGAGATGCCAGCTCCTTTCATTCAGTCAGTAGCTTCAAACATTTCTGGACGTTTTTCAATGGCAAAAATCAATGAATATTGTAAATGCACAAACAGTAATATCTCCACATTGCAAGGTGCAATTCTGAAATTTTTAGCTTTTTCCTGTTAATCCTAGCATGATAAAGAAGATTAAAAGAGAGTGAGATGCCAGCTCCTTTCATTCAGTCAGTAGCTTCAAACATTTCTGGTATATGAAAAACATGTTTTTCAATGGCAAAAATCAATGAATATTGTAAATGCACAAACAGTAATATCTCCACATTGCACGGTGCAATTCTGAAATTTTTAGCTTTTTCCTGTTAATCCTAGCATGATAAAGAAGATTCAAAGAGAGTGAGATGCCAGCTCCTTTCATTCAGTCAGTAGCTTCAAACATTTCTGGTATATGAAAAACATGTTTTTCAATGGCAAAAATCAATGAATATTGTAAATGCACAAACAGTAATATCTCCACATTGCAAGGTGCAATTCTGAAATTTTTAGCTTTTTCCTGTTAATCCTAGCATGATAAAGAAGATTCAAAGAGAGTGAGATGCCAGCTCCTTTCATTCAGTCAGTAGCTTCAAACATTTCTGGTATATGAAAAACATGTTTTTCAATGGCAAAAATCAATGAATATTGTAAATGCACAAACAGTAATATCTCCACATTGCACGGTGCAATTCTGAAATTTTTAGCTTTTTCCTGCTAATCCTAGCATGATAAAGAAGATTCAAAGAGAGTGAGATGCCAGCTCCTTTCATTCAGTCAGTAGCTTCAAACATTTCTGGTATATGAAAAACATGTTTTTCAATGGCAAAAATCAATGAATATTGTAAATGCACAAACAGTAATATCTCCACATTGCAAGGTGCAATTCTGAAATTTTTAGCTTTTTCCTGTTAATCCTAGCATGATAAAGAAGATTCAAAGAGAGTGAGATGCCAGCTCCTTTCATTCAGTCAGTAGCTTCAAACATTTCTGGACGTTTTTCAATGGCAAAAATCAATGAATATTGTAAATGCACAAACAGTAATATCTCCACATTGCACGGTGCAATTCTGAAATTTTTAGCTTTTTCCTGTTAATCCTAGCATGATAAAGAAGATTCAAAGAGAGTGAGATGCCAGCTCCTTTCATTCAGTCAGTAGCTTCAAACATTTCTGGTATATGAAAAACATGTTTTTCAATGGCAAAAATCAATGAATATTGTAAATGCACAAACAGTAATATCTCCACATTGCACGGTGCAATTCTGAAA
>NW_027369514.1:0-42130 GCF_046119375.1 Phyllobates terribilis
AAAAACGACGTCCCCCTTTTCCTTCTCTCTCTTCTTCTATTTATATTACTCTCTTAACCTAGAAGGAGAGTTTGAACTTTATTCTAAATGAGTTTTTGGGCTTTATTTGTAATAGGCCTATATTAAGGACAGCTTCACTATCCTATTCCAACACAGTTCCACAAATCCTTCAACTTCGTGAAGAGAAGACGAAGACTTGCTTAATTAGACTCCTCTTGAATTTTATATTTCATGTGGTCGTCTCGCGAATATTTCTACTTTATATGACTTTCGGATACATGTACTTGCGTGGAATCTTAAGATGACTCCATTATCTTTCACGAGGCATAGAGTCTCGTGAGACATTTTTAATAAACTTGACGGATGGGTGTAAAATCCGAAAATTTATTTCAAAAAGCTCACGAGTGGGTTATTCGATCGCGGATGAAATCCAACCTAATGGTTGTCTGGGGTCAAACACTCTTTAATCATACACGAGTAGATAGGAGTCGAGGAAACGGAGCACTTGGCTCGTATTAATTTTACAAAGGGACTACATACGAGTTTAGCGCCCCATCTTTGTGCTTGTTTGTATGATGGCGCAATGGTTATTGCTTCCATGTTTCTAGAAGTTCTTTTGAAGAACTATCTTTCTGGTCTCAAGATCTAGGTTGTTTGAATGTGGTATGTCGGGGGTTGAGTTTTGAGTTGCTTACTTATGCAATTTAGTCCATAGCCTCCTGAGCGTTGTACTTGCGAACTGGGCGATAAAGCCCCGAGCGAGTGTACACATCAGCTGGGTGATTGAGCCCCGAGCAATTGTATACATCGACACAGTGATAGATCCCCGAGCGAGTGTACACATTGAATGGGTGATTGATCCTCGATCAAATGTATTCATGTGGATTACTCACTATGTGATTCCCGAGCCAGCCGGGTGAGAACCCATGCCTTGATTATGTCACATTGGGTGGTCAAATCGAGAACCATTTACTTGTCTTCCTCAACGCATCTCTAATTGCACATGTTGAATAGTCAAACCCTTGGATGCTAGCGGGGTGCGCGGACACGGCTTTTGGGTTTGGTGTTATTCCAAGGAAACTGAGACAAATCCTTATCTTTAATGAAGCTCGTGATCCCGACCTCGAGTACTCAAGATGGTGGCGGTGGAGGCGCTCCTCGTGAAGAGGGGATATATTGCTTCGCGAGAACGAAGGCTTCATTGCTTTGTGAGTACGAAGGCTTAATTGCTTTGGGATTTCTCTGTGTCATTGCGAGGGCCTACATGCTTCAAAGAAAGCTCTATGACTCAGTAGAGGCTTACATTGCCACAAGGTTACTCTGCGACTCGGAAGAGGATTGCACTATATACAAGGTTGCTCGGAAACTCGGCCAAGTCTTACGTCATATACAAGGTTTCTTGGCGACTAGGTCGAGGCTTACACCATATAAAAGGTTTGCTCGGTAACTCGGCCGAGGCTTATATCATATACAAGGTTGATCGGCGACTCGGTCGAGGCTTACACCATATAAATGGTTTGCTCTGAAAATCGGCCGAGGTTTACATCATATACAAGGTTGCTCGGCAACTAGACCGAGGCTTACATCATATACAACGTTTCTTGAGACTTGGTCAAGGCTTACACCTTATAAATGGTTTGCTCGACAAATCAACTGAGGCTTACACGACTCGAAAGAGGCTGACGAGATAAGTTCGTGCCTCGACCAATAGAGGGCATTTAATGCAACTCTGCAACCCGACACAGACTTATGCGAAATTGTGTGCCATGTAAAACAGAGGGCTTTTCATGCAGCCTCTGCAACTCGACAGAGATGTGGGTTTTACACACTTATGTATATTCAATACACGAATAACTAGGAAGATAGTGTGTAAGGATCGAATCAAGAGAGTGTATAGAAATGAATCGATGCTGGATAGGATAGAGTGCTTGGATCAGATAACACTTATAGAATAATAGCTCGATCAACCAGCTTTAGTGTTTAAAAGATGCGGAAGTTGAAAACACTTGAAATCTAGTCTAATCTCCAAGATAAACACAACAAGATATTAAGAGAGTATGTTAGAGTTGCGGAAGAGATTAGCCACAATAATTGAACTTAGAATTGTTAGATAGTATGTTCGGCTCAATATGCAAAAAAATTCCCCAAGGTGAAAACCCTAGGCTTATACATAGCCCGGGATAAAACTCACCACTAATTAGATTATATTAACCGAGAAAAATCACAACACTTGTAACTCTCTCACTCAATACAATATGTGTTCAGCTCAGTATAATTAATCCTTTATGCTCTCAAGGTGTGTAGACGAACTCACTAACCTCTCACGATCTTGTCTAAGAGTAGCTTTCCTCTAGATACGACTCTTACCAATTCGCTTTTGCTTACTCCTCTCAGCAAGTGAGGTTTTCCCTAAACACTTAATTGTACTAACATTCTCTCCAAATCTTTCTACACCTCTTGTGTTTCTCTCTGGGTTGCTCTCTCAGTTCAGCTCTCATGAGTTCGTGCACTAACAATCACCTACTGCACCTATTTATAGAATTCCTAAACTTATCCTCCAAGTAAAGAAAACCTATAACAGAATGAAATGAAGAATGACACACTAGCAATCTGTGTGATTGATCCGTCCCTGGAACACCACTTGATTCCACGCGCTTTGTTCTTCTCTTCAGCAACAACTTTGTCCACACTGGCAATCTTCTCCACACCTTTAGCGCGCCTCTAATTCGTGCATCTTGGCGATCCCCGTTCATCACTATGCATAGGTAGAAATCGCACATTCTCCTATCCTTATCTTCTCGGCCTTCTCTTCACTGCGGCCGAATATTCTACATGCTGGTGCAGGATTCCATCGTAGAACACTCTTCACGTACTGGATTCACTTGTATACTTCACTCTGAGTCTGAAGCTCGATCCACTAGCTCGTAGCGACTCTCTTCACTTTAGCTAGTCCTTCGGTGTTCACAAATCATCACCTGAGCTTTTATTTTCTTCACTCTTTATTACACACTAACTTTGCGAGACTCGCTTTCCCCGCAAGGCTCAAAGCTAGTCTCTAGCTTGTCCGCCTATGTCAAAGCTATTCTCCTAACTCCTCGAGATATTCCTAGAATGATTATCACACACAAAAGACATCAAATGATATGTTTATCATCATCAAACAAGAGGAACGTTTAAACTACTCAAGCTTAAGCTAACAATTTCCCCCTTTTGATGATGACAATCACTTAAATAGTGTAAGCACATCATTTTTCAAACGTACTCAGTTAATCTTAAGATATGCAATGGAGCTTAATCAAATACTTTTAGATATTACAAATCAACTCAATATCTTGCTAAAAACACTTAGAAAGTCTACCTTTGTTCCCCCTTAGACCAAGCTAGTCTAAAATCTCCCCCCTTAGTTGAATAAGGTATGTACCTGTTTACTTCCCCCTTTTAACATCATTGAAAAAATACGAGTGTAATTCATGCAAAGGGAACTTAAGTGAAGTCGGGAAACAAGCTTAAATCAGTAATCATTAAAATCAAGGCATTCAACGTAGACAAGAAAGGTGCAACCATGCAAAAAGCACAAGATTATAGAAGCAACAAGGCATACTATTAAAGCATTAAATACTTACACCTTTTATGAGATGGTAGTTCCTAGGATTACTAGTTAAAACATTTAAAATGCAAAAACAACACAAATAATGACAAATAAAACACAAACAGTGACACCGTAAGTATCAAGTTGAGAAACAAGAGACACCAAGGCTTGAAGAATGGCTATGTGTTGCTCCTGGAGCTCAGTCGTCAACTGAAGTTGTGTTGTAATCTCTATGAGTCGCTTCTCGACAGTTGCAGATAGGCTTTGAATATCTGGCACCACTGAAGATTGAGACTTGCTGGCAGCGATAGTGGAGAATACCTTAGACAGGGTATCCTCAACTATGCCTTCAGCCCCTCAACTGCGTCTTAAGCTCTCGGGTATCCTCAACAACCCTAAGCTCATGGTGCTCAGCCTCCACAACCAAATTGTTCTCGGACTTGGCCAGACTAGCGGCATGCCTCGTCTTCTCCTCCAAAAGTTTAGTTGCTTCCAGCATTGCTAGGTCATAATCAGCCTTTTGCATGGCCATCTGGTTGATAGTTTCTTGGCGCTGATGCATGAGGGTAACCGAGGCCTCCTTAGCCTTTTTCAGCTCATGTTCAAGGGCTGACTCAGAGGAGGCCAGGATAGTAAGAAACCGGGCAAAGCGTGCCACCTAGAAATATCAAAATCAACATAAAACTAGAGGCAACACAAGTAGAAAATAGTCGATCAAAAAACAAGCACTTTCCGAAAACGCGAGAGACTGGGACGAGACGACATCCACCACGTCATCGTTGGGCATGCGAGGAATCAGCTCAGGCAGCCAGTTCAGGTCGAGGACAACACTAGCAACAGATTGGCGGTAGTGGTAATCTGTTATTCTCAAAAGCTAATCTAGGGAAGGAGGTGACTCCTCTTGAGCAGCGGAGCCTTCACTCCTTTCATACTAGGCCTTACACTTATTCTCATCAACCGCGTAGGCTGCCAATCGAGCCTCCTCGGCACTCTCTCTAGCCGCATCAATTGCGACCCGAGCTGCTTTAGAATCGGCCAGTTGTGCCTTCAGCCTTTCAACTTGCGTTTTCAACTCTCGGGTAGCCTCAACAACCCTAAGCTCATGGTGCTCGGCTTCCACAACCATTTTGTGCTCAGACTCGGACAAACTAGCGGCAAGCCTCGTCTTCTCCTCCAAAAGTTTAGCCGTTTCCAGCATCGCCAGTCCATAATCGCCTTTTTGCCTGGCCATCTGGTCGATAGTTTCTTGGCATTGATTCATGAGGATAGCCGAGACCTCCTTAGCCTCTTTCAGCTCATGCTCAAGGGTTGACTCAGATGAGGCTCGGAGATCAAGAAACCGGGCAATGCGCGCCACCTACAAATATCAAAATCAACATAAAACAAGAGGCAACACAAAGTATAGAATAGTTGATCCAAAAACAAACACTTACCGAAAGAGCGAGAGACTGGGAAGAGACGACCTCCAGCTCGTCATCATCGAGCATGCAAGGAGTCGGCTCAGGCACCCAGTTCGGTACGAGGACAACACTAGCAACAAATTGGCAGTAGTGGTAATCTGTTGTCCTCAAAAGACGATCTAGGGAAGGAGGCGACTCAGCCCGAGCAGCGAAGCCTTCATTCATTTCATACTGGGCCTTACGCTTACGCTCATCAACCGCGTAGGTGCCACTTCTCCACATTCCGCCTCAGTTATGGGTAGAGCATCCACGACGCGACCACCTACACTTTGCACCCCAACATATCTGGTTGCAGATTGGTCTCTATGGCAGAGGAGACTCATCTTCTGTCTCCTTGTCATCACTACCGAATAGGTGGACGACGTTCCCAACAGAGAGAAGTGGAAGTGGAGCCGAAGACGTAACCATGGCAATGGATTCCCCAATCCAAAGCGCGGGAGAAGATGCTCCACGAGTAATGGCACTCGGGGTGCCAGTTTCACAAGCCTCGTGCCTGTCAATCTCGACAACATAGGCCAGATCCAGATCCTCTATGTTGGTCAGGAGGCTGAAGAAAGTGTGAGCTACAAAACAAGAAAAAGCACATTAGAGTCGAGAATCAAAAACACAAATATAGCAGTCTAGATTATCGACTTACAAACGACTGAATGGGACAATCTAAGTCCCAAGTCCTCGAGAAGATCAGGAGTCACCCCCACCCTCGAACACACGACCTCTTTAGTGTCAGGAAGTGTTGTGAATTGATCTATGAGGTCGGCCTTGGTAGTACGACCGAGGCGGGGTGGTTTCCAAGCCGACCCAACCATGAAGGTTGTAGGAACACCCAAATCCGTGGGAGGCCTCACGAGTAGCCACTTTTCCCTCCAGTTGGGAACGTGGTCGGGGTGTTTCCAGTTAGTGCTCATAGCGAGCCGGAGATAGTAGAGATCCACCTCTTTCGGCACAGCCTTAGCCAAATGAAGACTCGAGAACTCGGAAAAATTGGCCTCGACTCCTAGTTCCTTACACCTCAACATGTGGGTCAGGATACAACGTCTCACTTTGGGGTGTAACAGACCTAGGTTCGCCCCTATCCAACGATAACAAGCCTTCCCGAGACTCG
The DNA here is from genome assembly GCF_046119375.1 of Phyllobates terribilis. Classification (NCBI taxonomy): domain Eukaryota; kingdom Metazoa; phylum Chordata; class Amphibia; order Anura; family Dendrobatidae; genus Phyllobates; species Phyllobates terribilis. Next base: position 6,152 of record NW_027369514.1, read on the forward strand.
ACAACGGAAACCTAAAGCCGACTTCAAGGGCTTGTATGTTGATGGGGAAGAAGGGCGAGAAGTCGTCCGTCATGAGCGAGCTCGGTGCAGGGAGAGACAAAGTAGTACCCTCGGGGAACGGGTACTTGTTAGCGACCTCCTTCAGGTTCGAGAAGGTCAGAGTCGAGGGCTTTACGGTTGGCGACTTGTTACCAATCGGCGGGGATGACGCTCCCCGGATGGGCCTAACTAATACCCCTAAAAGGGAGGGGTTTTCTATCACTAAAGACAAAATAAAGTCTTATTAGCCGACTATCCCTCCCCTATAGGGCAAACCACCGGATAAACATTCCACCAACCAACCGTCGGCGGCGTTGAGGGATGGAGTTTCCGGCATCACAAATAAAGAAAGAGAGCGGGAGAAGGAAGAACTAACCAGTGGGAGGAGAGTAAGCACAACATGAGCGGCGGAGACGTCGATGAAGATGGTTGCAACAAAAAACGGTGACTGGAGAAGGAGAGAAAGAGAGCTTTTCGGAGAAATTCGAAAAGTGGTAAGTCCGGAAAAGGACCACCAAGCCCCATTTTATAAGCAAAATCACCGTCAAAAGCACCCAATGGAAAGAGGCCACGTAGCACGCAACCGGTCGCCATGGGTCTTGTCAAACGTCGCTCCAATGACCTCTACCGATGCGCAATAAATGCGTCGTCACATCGAAAAACAAATCGACGCCACAAAATAGCCGCTTTAGTTGCCATCTACCCAGAAGGGAGCCAACCTAATGGGAAAAGTTCAAATATATTCGAAGGTAGGAGAATTTAAAAATCAAGATGGCGCAAAGGTTGTCGAGAAACCGACTAGTCAAGTGTTTACCCGACTCTACATGAAAACAGCCGTCTAGCGTAACCGAAAGTATTCGACTAAGTTCAAATATCTTGGAATGTGGTTGAAAGAACATTGGAAAACAAAAAATATAGAAATTGGCAACATATTAAGGGGTAAGATTAGTAAGATGAACCACACAATTTCTAGATAAATGATCTAAATCACAAAAGATAAGAGGAAAAAGAGTAAATTCAGGAAGGAAAAAAATGAATTAAGACATGAAAGATGAGAAAGACCGAAAAATGGTGAAGATATGTGAAACAATTTATAGATGAAAACAAACGGACAATTTATTGAAGAATGGAGTAATTGATTCTTTAAATAAAGATCGGGAGGGAGTCGAGGGCCTCGGGGATGTTGCTGAGCATTTAATCCGTTCGAGTTTCAAGAAAACAAGAGACGGATAACACAAAGGCGTGCATGCTTCCTTAATTTTCTTCATCATTTAACAATTATTTTTTCATTATGTAAATGATGATGGACTATAATTACATATGGGCTTGTCTTATTTGGAGGCCCGAAATATTTGGAGCTCCTGTGTAGCTGTACACCTTGCAGCTGCTCAGGTCTGGGCTTGGTTTTAATGGCAAGTAAACAAGTGTCGGTGTTTGGTGGTGCTACAGTCGCGGAATCAATGGGGTATGCAATGGGGTATGCAATGGGTGTTCAACTTACATACAACAAAGGTTCTTTGGGGTGGATTTTGAACAGATTCCTTAATGACTATTAATGGTGTGTCTTCAAAGTCGACAGATACTGGCTATTTGGGAACACTACAGGAGTCAACAATTACTTCATCACAACAAGTCATCCAATGTTCTTTCAACCACATTCCAAGATATTGTAACACTTTACCCCATGTAATCGCTAGGTTAAGCTTCACCATTAATTATCCAAATTACTAACTTTCACCAATCTTAAGGACGTGGCTATGTTAGACCGTGTTTCGTATGAAAAGTATTAAATCGGGTTCAAGTATAAAAAAAGAATGCCTAGATTATTCAGCCCACTATGCAAAAAGTCCATTAAGGAATAAAGACTTTTGATTGGCTAACTAAGGAACCATTATATTCCCTATAAATATCCTTTGGAAAGGACGTGCAGGTGAAGTAAGAGTTTCCTTTTCTCCTTCACGCATAACTTAATCGAACCGACTCATGACAAATTAGACAAAATCTACGCGAACAATCTTAACCTCACGCGAAGCTTCCAAACACCATTTATCCTTATTGCATTCATATAAATTTTCCTCTTCATGAATGCCTACAGACTTGATCGTCAGAGAGTCAATTCTAGAGGACTCTCTCCTCTGCATTTGACATGCGGGTTCATATTGAAGACCTTTGCGAACAACTTCTCACCAACGAATCTGGAGCATAACAAGAGGTCCCCTTACTTCACCAACTTGAACAGAACGACTAGCCCTACACAAGGAGTGTTGATTACGCGATGTACCTGGGATCCAACACTGGCACCGATCATAGGGATCTCCTCCCGAAGATAGGTAGGCTGGAGAAATGGTCAGAATCGAAGGTTTACCTGTTAACAGTGTCGCACGCGAACAAACTCCTATGAATTCATGAACCGACTTTGCGTGGGTTCCCCAAGAGGTATTTGAAGAGTACCGTGAATAGAGAGGATACATGAACAATCGTGCTCACTAGTATGCAAAAGTAAAGGGAGGTATGCGATGCAATTGTATGGGGATCATTGAAATAACTCTCTCTGACTACTACTCCCGAGGGGATTCACGTACCGACATGTATGACTATTACGAGAACTTTCATTTCAGTCCTAGGTAGGTGCACGGTCCAAATCGGCTACCATTCTATCAACCATATCATGAACCTCTGCACCAACAAGAATATGTGTGCACTCTAATTTATGCGAACAGCCCATCGACTTTCCCTTATAACCTATATGTCCCGGCATATGCTCCAGTGCGAGGTCAAGGAGGAGCCACCGTGTTCGATGATCATATAGCGTATGCCCGAGTGAGAAGTGATTTTAAATATCCCACCATGAAGGACTACACAGGGAAAGAGTACCCCACAAAGCAGATAGCGACTATCGTTATGCCATGCTCGCGAGCAACGCCGACGGCGCAACTCTATCCAAGTGTTTCCCTAACACTCTTAGGAGATTCCCTAGGCTGGATGTTGAGCCTTACCAAGCGGACTATACAGAGCTTTGGGGACTTAGAAAGCCTCTCACTCACATATTTCAGCGCTTCACGAAAGAGAAAAGTAGTCATGAAACACACAACGGGCATTAAACAAGTATACAACAAACCTCTATCTGACTATGTTGCAAGATTCATTACCGTGGAAATCCAGGCTCGTGATTTCACAGAGGTAACGGATAGCTACGCCTTCCTGAGAGGGTTACACGATGACTCAGAATAATGACCGGATCAGCAGAAAAACTTGCATCACTTAGAAGGCATGCTAGAGAAGGCCTATACTCAGATTTAGAGCGAGCTGATCACGGATAACCATTTGCGTAAGATGAATCAAAGAGGGAACCAGTCTTGGGGACCAAAGAAGCATCATGATCAAGACAACCCTAAGAAACATGGTCAGTATTAGCGAGCACGAACTATTCAGTCTCGTGATACAAAATTTGATGGCCAATGTAGAAGAAGGCACCGTGAGAAATCAGAAGTGCAAGAAGCCGCTATAGTACCGATCTCATTGGTGCAAAAAACACCACACTTCAGGGTATGATGCCTCAGAGTGATGTTTCATATGTCGTGCTCGCGAAACTCCTCAAAATTTGCTTCGTTAGACCCGTGCAGTATCCAATCTGGCTCGCGAACATCGTGATGGTTCGAAAGAAAGACCCGAGGAAATGTCACATGTGTGTCAACTTCATGGATGTTATTAAAGCTTGACCAAAGAAAAGTTATCCACTACCAGCCATAGATCAGTTAGTCGATTCCACCGCAAGACATGAAGCTCTGAGTACAATCAGGTGCAAATGAATCCCGCTGATTTTGCGCATACCACATTCACCACAGAAAAAAGGACTTTTTACTACAAATTCATCCCAGTCGGACTAAATAATGCTAGGGAAACATTTCATCACCTAGTGGATAAGATATTCTGGGGGATGATAGGGAAAACAGTTGAAGCCTACGTAGACGACATTGTTTTGAAAAGTAACGGTAGGAGAATCATGAGGGAGATCTTCTTGAGGTTTTTGGTACTTTATAGAGGGGAAGTTCCTAGTATTTAGATCGGTGCTCGAGGAATAGAGGTAAACCCTGTAAATGTTCAACGAGTGTTAGATATGGAAGCACCTAGAACCACCAATGAAATACAAAGGTTTGTGGATCAGTGAATTACCTGAGCAAGTTCTGTGCAAAGCTTGTTGAAAGGAACTTGCTCTTCTTTGACTATCCCTATGAGCTCAGAGCATGGAAAATGCAAGTAGATGGGGCAGTCAACGCAGAAGTATGTGGCTCTAGAGTAACCCTTACCTCTCCATAGGGGAAAATTCACAATCATGCCATAAATCTTAACTTCTCCGCGAGGCTGAATACGAAGCCCTCATCGCAAGAATGGAGATAGCCCTCGCAAATTCTATGAAGAAGTTGGAGTGTTTTTTACGATTCTGAAGTAGTCTTACAACAAATGCAAGGCGTGTACGAAGCAAAAAACTGCAATCTCCCGAAATACCCTGCTAGAATGATCACTCCACAATCCATGTTTATACAGTTCTTATTAACATCCATTCCTAGGGAAAAAATGAGAAGGCAGAAAATCTCGTGAAGATGGCATCTAGATTGAATTTGAGAGAGGAAGAAAGTGGCAAAAGTTCAAGACCAGTTTGGACGTCAAGGTGCGATGACAGAGCTATTAAGCAAAAATTCTAGGTCCTGGTTGTTGACATGGCACTTGACAATTAGTGTAGCCCCATCATGGAATACTTCGCAAAAGGGATAATTCCATAAAACCCCCGTGAACGACGAAAGTTGCAAGTTTAGGCCGTCAGATTCTATGTTAATCGGGTAGAATATACAAAACGAGCTTCATGAATCGCAAGCTATGCTGCATGTTTATGGAAGAGGAGGAAAATTATTGTCAAATTGCATGTCGACTGTGTGGTACACATGCCGGTTGGCGAGCACTAGTATATAACGCTTTACAATAGGGCACTACTGGCTCTCTATGATGAAAGAACATTGAAATATGCCAAAGAATGCAAAGCTTTTCAGATGTACACACCAGATTCCTACCAACCCAAATTAGAAATGCAGATAATGACAGGACCGTGTCCATTCACAATGTGGGGCCTGGATCTGTTGAGACCTTTCTTGCCCAAAGCACAAGGACAATTGGAGTTCATTATCATATACATCTTTTACTTCACGAACTGGATCAAAGCAATTCTACTCGCAAGCACACTTGTTGCGAACGTGAAAAAATTCCTCTCGCAAAATATCATATGCCGCTATGGGCTACCTCAAGAGATAATCACAGACATGGAGCTACAATTCAATACTCCAAATTGGTCCAATGGTGCGATGACTTAGGCATTCGCCTAAAGTTTGACTCATTAACTCATCCATACTGCAACGACCAGGTAGAGGCCGTGAACAGAAACACCGTGATAGATCTAAAGAAATGACTAGATGGGGCTCGCAGGCACTAGGCCAAGCTTTTCTTCCTGGTATTATGGGCCAATAGAACTACTAGCAAAAAAGCAACGGGTGAAACACCTTTCACGTTGGCATATGGCATCAAGGTTGTTATCCACGTTGATTATTTGTTACCAAATGACCGAATGATCCATTTTGATGGCATGGCCAATGAAGAAAAAATGCAACTGTAGCTTTTTCTATGCAAAGAAACAAGAGTGACCGTCATTCGTGCCTCAAACTACAATCCATGGGTTGCAAATTACTACAATAAATCGGTCAAGGCTAAAAGTTTAACAAATGGCAACCTCTTACTTCGCAAGACAGAGGGAGGCAAGTTGGATCCAAATTAGGAAGGCACATACATCATCGATAACGAAGTTCTAGTAGGAGCATACCGGCTAAAGGACTATGCCAGCAACTGCATCTCAAACTCATAAAACGATAAACCCTTGTGGAGTTACTACGCTTAAAGTCCATCTGTTACAAATATGCTTAAATAACCCGACTTGTACAATTCTCATAATGCCTAATATGTGTGGAATACTAATAATTACCTGTTTCAGACGAAAAAAATAAAACGCTCCTCTTGAGAATCCATGAGTAGTGACGAATACATCGTTTCAAAGCAAGATATAACCCATCTATAAGACTGGAAAAAGAAATCCTCGTAAAAAACAACTTAGGGTTTGCTAAATCTATTTTTTCATGAATAAAAGCATTCGTTACACGAAGCAGTAATAAAAAAAGTTGTGTAGGCTTCAGTAACAAGGAACAATTCCAAGTAAGCCTTGCAAGAGCATTGGCATAGTAAGCCTTCTAGCTGAAGCAAAAATAAAAAGCCTCCTGAAAGGAGCTAAGTAAAGTAGCACACCCCAAATAAGGTAAGACTCGATACCTTTAGTTTAGACAGAATAAGGGAGATATCGCTAAGATCGCTTCTTCGCAGAAGAACTAAAGATAGCATAATCCTGATCAATTGGAAACATCGTGTCCAAGGAAAGGTAGCTCGGATCTAACAATTAACATAACCCGAATAATCATGAATATGCTCGCTAAACTCATATTGCATAGAGATCTTAAAAAACACTTTTTTACAGATTCCCAAGAAGGGCCTCAAGCGTTTTCTCCTCGAAATCCAAGCAACCAGGAGGAAAACGGTAAATATAGTGGTTCATAAACAACTATATGTAACAAAAATGAAAGAGCTAAAATAAAAATAATCCTTCTCGTTTGCAAAAACCACAAACAAAGGGATCTCAGCAAAAGCATAGCCTGCGGAAAAACCACAAAAGTGGACCAGGTAAGCTTCAAGAAGAATTGTTACACGAAAGTTACTAGATCACCCACTAAAAATCTGTTGAAAATATTTAGGAGACAAGGAGCACCGTGAAGGTCACCTTCCAAGAACGCCCTCAAGTGCCCCAAGAGGACCATAAAAGTTAACCATTCACACATCGTATAATTAAGCAATTTCAGCATGATTTTAAAGACTATCTTATATAAAGTTCTGTTTTCATTTAATCTCATGCATAAACCATACAATAAGCATTCGAGAGAAAGATGAAAACATTTATACCCAACCACTTAAAATAAGTTCACAATAAAACAACGAAAACACTTACTATTTTGCATAAGCAAAACAAGGCGAAATAGAAAGAGGGGAGGAAAGTGTATGTTCACAAGTGTCCAGAACAACCTAAGAGCCACGAGTAGAAGGAACAAAACTTGTTGGTCTTGATGGAGGAGATACAACCCTGGGTGGGGTGGTGAAAATGGGGAGGCTGAAGGGTTGGGGAGAAGATGACTCTTTTAGGGGACCATACCACAACCACGATTGAAGGAATGAACTTCCTAGGCCTCCAAGGTGTTATTGTCGTCGTATATAAAATTACCCCTCGAAGGAGGGATATAAGGAGGAGGAGTGAGGCTATAGCCCAAATGATCGTCGATGTTTAACACAAAGTCCTTCACCCTGTGATGCTTCAGATGGGCTTGATTCATCATGGGGAAAAGATCCAGCCTGTAAGAAACCATCATAATGGGATCGATTCTCACCATGATACAACTTCACATAGTCAACAACCACTTGCTGATGCACTTCCTCGATCTCTTTGGCATAATCCTTCTTCAGTTTTTCCATCTCTGCACGAAGACCTTCAGGCTCCTTATCACTTTGACACCGTTGAGTCTTCTTCTTGGACTTCACAAGACACCTTAGATAAACCTTGTTGAGTTTTCTTCAACTCCTAACAAAGTTTCTCCATTTCGTCCTCCTAGTCCTTCTCTTCAAGATATCGTGATGATGTGAACTGAACCAACTGCATAGCGTGAAATGAATAACAATAATAAATAAAAATAGAGCACATGATAGGCCAACTCAAGAAGATCAACCAAGATCACCTACTCAAAGAAACATATGTTTGCGAGGCACCATCCCTGAGTCAATATCACTTTGAAAAAAAGAAGGCATCAGAGGGAAGAGGTCTGATGTGGCTAAAACCTACCCGCAAGTATACGGGGTCAGTTATAGTAATCAAGTGTCGATCCCACAAAGACCAATGTAATATTAATTGAAATAATATCGTTGTGCTAGGCCGAAAATATATGATATGGGAGAAATCTAACAAAGCTACCAAAATAAACTAATAAAGAGAGATAAAAGATACATGATAAGTGTGTCTAACATTAAGGATCACTGCGACAATGCTTCAATAGATAAAATCAAAATCCGCCTGAATCTAGTCTAATTATTGAAGGTAAGTCATCTAAGGTAATTCACTAACTCCTTTCAAACGATAGTAAATGTGTCTAAACAAAACTAGTAATCGCTGTCCCGCAAAGCTAATCTTATTCAAACCCATTAGGCACTTAAAGTCTAGATATAAACTGAAATAACATCCGCTCTTGCGCTCCGCTAAATCAACCTAAACCTAGAACATCTATGACGACTTAGTATCCTCAAGAGTAATTAAGTTGCTCTCGCACACGTAACACTCAGGTTCGATTCCTAGAGTTCCGGTATGAATTATCACCTCTCAGTCTCATATCCCTACCCGATTATCTATTATCGTTTTCACCTCTCAGTCTCAAACTCTAATAAGATCCAATTATCCTAGACTAAAATTGGCATAAAGCTTATAGGAACGAATCAATAATATTTCAATTTAAGCAAAAGATCAATTATATCTAAATTCACATTGTCTAGATCACCATAACCTTAGAACTCGGAGCTTAGCTAAGCATGATCGAAGATATCAATAGATTTAGACTAACCATCAATTTATATGGATTATGCATTAAACATCGGAGATAAAAATAAATCTCAATAATAAAATAATCCAAATTGACAAAAGGCTAGAACGATAATACCAATCTTTGAATCAAACTAGCATAGAAACTCCGTCTTGAAGTTCAATCCAACAGCCGTCCGAAAAGGACGACTACCGTCTTCTCTCCCAAAACAAAGAAAACAAAAGTACTCTAGCCTTAAACTAGAAGAAGAGAGATCAATTGTAACATTCAACACCTAATTTATAACAAAGCAAAACCTCCTCACATATTGTAACTCCTTTGACTAATAGGCTCCCCCATAAATAACATTCAAAACCATTCAACTTCTCTACCTAATTAATCTCCCCTTAATTAATTTATTTGACCAACTTGTCAAATGGCCCACCATTTCCTTTGACCAATGCATTATCAAGTAGACCGAATCTTCAAATTGCATCCCATAAACCATCAACTCCATGAAATTCAAGTGGGCCATCATTGAGTCCAATCCAATATGCTTCATTAAAAGCCTCTTCAAAAGTCTTGTATTATTTTGCCCAAAAATACCTGAAATATATAAAACCACGAGTGTAGACTCCGAATACAAGATAATGTGAAATTAACTATAAAATATATAAAATATGCATGAAAATAACTTAAACTAAGATGCAACTAGACTCCTAAAATAAGTACAAAATGGACGTTATCAAGGTCAGACATGGTAAGGGTGGCGACAAACGACTCAAAGGAGGGCATAAAATCATCTGATGGAGACGACAAAGCTGGACTCCTCTTAGAACTCAAACCGACTTCGCGAACGAATTTCTTGGAACATGGATGTCCACCTGTCTTCTACCTTTTCTTCTGAGATGAAGGAGGTGGCAGGGTTCTAACTTCCAAATGCTCTACATGGAGTGAAACCTTGTGAACGATGTGGCCTTCAGAATTTATGTTCATCGCCACTTCGTTAAACTTTTCATTTCTTTCACGAAGGCCCTTCACCTTAGCTCTCGGAATAGCTTTCCCACCTTCTGCCTCCACCTCCAATAAAGGTAATTTAATGAGCATAGAGAAGTAGTTGTCACCCGCATAAATAAATATTAGCACACAAAGAAGAACACCAGAAGCTAAAACAAGCTAAAAGAGAAAAACTAGATGGGTGGGGCGGGCTAAGTCCTCTTTACTCACAAAGTTTGTTCGTCACTTCAAGAGAAAAAAAACTCTCAGCGAGCGTGCAGGGTAATATGTATACTTGTCAATTAAGTTTATATATGAACATTAAAATCCGAGTCGGGGGAGGATGCACAAGGAACCATTGTTTTTACCACACAACTTCGTTCATGAGCATTTTCCAAGCCAACCCCACCCCGGAACGCATAATATATAATCCTTGATTTTCAGAGATCTTCTAGGAGTATAAATTAACATGAAAAACTTAGCACGAGGCCGCAACCTTAAATCATGGAACCTCATCGCAAAAATAGTAATCCTCGCTACAACATGGAATGGAGTTGGATAGGACTAAACTACTAGCCAAAAAAATCTTTCACGAAGGGAAGCAACAAGAGATGAAAACCTGCTTCCATCGCCTGTACGCTGATCGGGAACCTATCCTTTGAAATGGTATGTCATAGCAGATTCAGGAGATGGAAGAGCGAGGATCGTATCCTTTGGGAAAATGGTAGGTGTTGGCAATTTTTTTCTAGTTTGCCTATAATAAGTACTGAAGGAGCCCCATCCATCTCGTTTTCCAGATTCTTTTTCATATACCCTAAAATACTCTCCTTATAGATCTTCGCATGGGGACAAGTTTCCTTATAGCTTGAGGGAATCTCTATGCGAGGGGTAGCAAGTGTGACAGTCCTAGGTCTAAGGGATGCGATGTCCTCAGACGCCTGTACGAACAACGTTTGTATAGGAGAAGCATCCTCAACATCCCGGATTGAAGTGGAAGTACTAGACTATGAACTCAAATGCGTAGTTAATAGATGTGTCCTCGGAACCTAAATCATAGTAGAGTTGGTTTCCCATGGCTAAGTAAACCACATAATGTTAAAGGAACTAAGATTCGCAAATGAAGCAATTCGCCCTGAAAAAAACTCTTCGCTATTACAACCCTGAACAAAAGGGAACCTAGCGCTAAAAAGGGAAAATCCTATAAAGTAACTATAAAATCTGAACGAAGGTTTCTTTTCTGACATCCCCCACCAGTAAGCTTGCAGGAAACAAGACGTCCAAAACACTAAACACCTATCAAAAACTGCCATTATTAGAGAAGACAAAGATTGTGGGTGGTGTGGAACAACATGGCTGAGCTCTCCCGAGGGTTTCCCCTAGCAAAGAGACGACAACCACCGTCGCCCCGACCATTCTTCACCCAAATACCATTGACTCCTACCCATTTTCTAACAAGAATGTTATTGAAGCCCATGGAATCACCCTAAAAGAAAAGAAATAAAAATAAAGAGAGGGGGCTAACCTGCCATGGGGGACGACGGAGGGATGGGGAATCGAGTAACTCTAGTACAAGCGAACTTGTAAAAGAATAATGATCGGTGAGGAAAGGAGACAACTTATAACAAAAGGGTAAAAAGGTAAGAGAAAGGTATTCACAAAGGCGATATTTAGAAGGGTGAAAAAGAATCGCCGCAGGACAGAGTCACTCCCGTCCTTACACGTGTCGTTAGGAAATTAAAGCGCCGAGAGACTTGTAACAAAAAGAGTAAAAAATAACCCCTCGAGGAAATAAAGGAACGCCAAAAGGCTACACGAGACGAAAGCTATGCGAACCTTTCAAAAGGAACAAGCTTTATACATGTACAATGTATGAAAACTTGTAGGGATATATATTAGAACAAGTTTCGTATGCAAGGTATTAAATCAGGTTCAAGTACAAAGACAAGAGTCCCATCTAGTTCAGTCTACTAGGATAAAAGCCCATCCGAAAATAAAGACTTCTAAGTGTCTAACTAAGGGGGACCATTATATTCCCTATAAATATTTGCAAAGGAAGTAGAGGGGGAGAAGACTATTCATTTCCTATTTGTGGCAATTGAGAGGTCCCTTTTCTCCTTCACGTGTAAATTAATCGATATGGCTTATCACGAGTTAGACAAAAGCTGCGCGAACAAGCTTAACCTCACGCGAAGCTTCCAAACACCTAGTTTCCTTATTGCATTCCTATAAATTTCCCTCTTTGCAAATGTCTACTGCCTTGATCGTCGGAGAGTCAATTCCATAGGACCCTCTTGTGTAGGTTCGTACTGAAGACCTTCATGACAACTTCGCAACAACACATTTGGAGCACAACAAGAGGTCAGCTTATTTCATCAGCTTGAACAGAACGATCGATCCCACAAAAACCGTGTTTCTTACACGATGTACCTGGACTCCAACATTCATTAATTGTCCACTCTTAAGTGTCATAATACTAGTTTGGCTTTTCAAAAACAAGTTCGGCCCTTGATCTTCTTATAGTATGACACTTTTTAATTTATACTCTCTGTCCCATAATATAGTTCTCATTTTCTTTTACACACTTGTCGATTCACGTTTTGTATCGTTAATATCTATTATTATGTATTAGTATAGATTATAAAAAAAAATTATATTATTAAAGTACTCATCGAGACGAATTAAACAAGACCCCATATGACTGTGTTTTTTTCTTATACATTAACAATTCAAGAAAATAAACTTCAACCATGAATAATGTCAAAATAACAATGAAAATTATATTATAGGACGAAAGGACCCCTTTTAATATCTTATTTTTCGTTCTTTTTTTATGTCTCTCCTACTCCACCTCTCTCCGTCCCCGCATTCCCTTTACCAACTCCTCAATTTCGAAATCCTAGTCTGCAACGTCACCGCCCTTTCTTCCTCTCCTCCGTCATGACCACCGTTTCCGGAGTCGTAAACGAACAACCCTCAAAATCTAATGGCGTCTCTATCAAATTGGAGCTTTTATCTCTTTTCCCATCTAAATCTAAAGTCGTCGAACCCGTGTGGACCGAGCTTCTATCTCAGCTGAACAAGATTCGTAGTGGACCAAGCTTGCCAAAGCACTCGTCACCTTCTACCAGAAGTCTTTCGATGAGCAGACGAAGAAGTCGGTGAGCAGATTGGAGATCGACGGAGATCGCAAGCCTCGGAACTTGGCAAAGCACTCGTCACCTTCTTCCAGTGGTTTAACAGAAGCAACGGAGGTGGCATGGAGTCATCGGATAACTCCATTACTAGTACGAGTTTTGCTTTACTTTGTTCTTAACTGACCTTCTACGATTTTCTAATTACTTTCGTTCCTCCCCGATTTGCTCTATAATATCAGCAGTGTGTGTTTCAATTTGCCCAATCATGTCAATTAGGGATGCAGAATAGTTGTTATCTTTTAGCTATTTGGTTTGTTCCAGGACTTTATGATTGGAATATCTATTCAGCTGTGGTTTTGAATTGAAAGCATTGTTCTTTAAGAGGTTGAATTTTGCATGTGTTTGGGGCATGTGGTCACCTGGTGGATGTGAAAATTCTTGCTTATCTCAATTTATGTTTAATGTTGAGTGGGCTATGTGAATCTAACTCTAATTAGAATAGAGTAGTTTTTAAACGTTAAAATATCCTATGTTCTCCTCCTCTTATAGGATGAGGATGCCTTTTTCCGTGGAATGTTCTTACTGTTGATGCGCAGATTATTCGAGATACAACACTTCACGCGAGAGGCTGAAAAACCAAGCTTTTTCTCTTCTTGACTAGGGTAGGGAGGTCATCGACTTAAGGGCTTCAAGAGTTGTGTATGACTCGGACGATTGTTGCAACTTCACCTCGCGAGGGTACTTGCACAACCAAGCTCAGAGGGGATCTTCCTCTGTATTTGGCTCTCCGGCACTCAAGTCAGTCGAGACACAACCGAGGGTATAACAGTGTTTAAGGGAGAAAATAGAGTAAAAGAGAGTTCTAATCCTCGTGATGGGAAAAACGACATGCGAACCTGAGATTATAACCAAAGAGGAATAATTCTACTAACAAATCATTGTAAATTTGGACAGAGTTTCAGAGCTGCAAAGGGAATGCTGAACGATGTACTTCTTTTCCGGTTACTATTTACAAGGAATGAAAATGGTCCCCTACCTTCTCGTTTCAAGCCAATCACGTCACTCCATTCATGTTATTTTACCTTTTCTTTCCTTTTTCTTTGGATTTTTGACTCATGTGCTTTTTTCTTAACCCGAGTAATGAGAATCAAACCTAGCTCAACAAATTTGCCCCAACATCCAGCTCCACAAGCCCCTCGCGTACCTATGGATCGCGAGGCTTGTTCCCTTTTGGTAGTGGCAAGACTTCGTGAACCAGAGGGATGATTCTCGTCATTTCTTGTTGATGATCCATTGATTCGTCACTCTCTTTATTTCACTTCGCGAGCATTTTCTTGATTACATGGCTCCCTCGTATCCTTCTCTGGTCTTTGTGAGATAATTCTCTTCCTATCTTCCTTTTCTCTTGTTCGCATATTTCTTCGCATATTTTGTCCTTTCATGTGTTGCCTTTTCAAATCTTTTCAATATAGGACTTGCTAGGCGGGCTTTCGTCATTTGCATGCCACGTGTCAGACCAGGGTGTTTCGACGCTTCGCAATCCCTCTCCATGTAAATACTCTGCCTTAGTCACTTTTTACCTTATATTGTTCTTACCTCTACTGTCACTTTCTCTCTTCCAAAAACTCATCTTCTACAACGTCCTGTGTTTGCTTATTTGTTTCTCCGGTTGTTCATCCCTTCACCATCTATTATGGAAGCAGGTTGGTTCCCTCCTTCATATTTGTGTTTATTCGGTTGTCGATTTGAAATGCTCAAAGATTCTTCCTTTATTTTTTTTTATTTCTTCTGGCCTCTTCTTCCTCCACCACTTCTAGCAGTTCTGTGAGCGTTCTTGCTAACGTCGGTGGAAAACCTTGTTGGGGGTGGGAATTATATGATGTCGGCGTCTTATTTAATTCTCTTGTCTCCTTTCTTGTTAACGCCATTAATGGCAAGAACAAACATTTCTTGTATTTATAGTTTTCTTTTAAAAATTCAAATCCCTAAATAGTCGCTTCGAAAAACGTGCATAATTTGGATCACATCATATCTTGTCAAACATCGACCTTCATTAAATGCACTAGTACGACGTTGGCCTATGGATTTTGCGTTTTTACCTTTAAACATAGATTCATCGAGGGTTGATAACGGTCCCTTCCTTTCTTCTTCGCGAGGTGATTTATACTCTAGAAAAGTAATCCTTCTCTATTTGCAGAACATAGCTCGTTCTCTATGCGGAGTTCGAAGGTTGCATTAGGCTCGTAATCTTCTTCGGGTAATATTTGTACTGCATTGTACGAGGGGAAAGAGGTGTGGAGGTGAATGGGGGATTCTGTGGGGCCGAGCTCGCAAATTGCTTGTCGAAGTTCGCAAACAATCATATACAACTCCTTTCCTGCACCGGTTGCACGAGTTGTGCCTCGTGCCCTTCCTACAATGGAGGTCACTCATACTCCGCCTGTTCTAATCCTAGGTTGCCGAGTGGCTCCAGTCGAGTGCACTCTTCCAGGAAAGAATATCCGCTCCTCTCGAAGAAAAGTGTTCTCCTTCAAACTTGTTGACATCGCGAAGGAATTCCCCTTTCCCAAGGTGACCGTCCTTACCTTGCATGTTACATGCGAGGGGTATTTGGACGATGTTAGTTTAAGCCTGCTCAGCTTAAACACTACTCTTATTTTGATGATGATAAACACAACATTTAATGTTTCTTGTGTGTGATGAGCTTTACAGGTATAGCTTTAATAGCTAAATAATAGCTTTGGCACAATCAACCAAGATAGAGACTAGCTCTGTGCCTTGCAAAGACATCAAGTCTCTCTATGGGAATGGCAACCAAAACATAAGAAAAGAATCAACCGAGAAGTGAAGTTTGTTAAAGACGAAGGATTAGAGCAGTAACGAAGAGAGTCGTTGTGAGATAGTGAATCCTTTGCTTCAACATTAGAGTGAAACCAAGTGAAGTGAAGTATGTCCTAGGTGGGAATCCTGCACCAGCGTGTAGAGTATCCAGGCCAAGCGCAGGGAAAGACGTGAAGCTCAGGATAGGACAAATATGATTCTATCTATGGAGAGTGAGGAGTGTAGATCGCCAAGCTGGACGAATAGGAAGCATGAGGAGTGGTGTGGAGCGGATTGCCAACGTGGAAAAAGTTTGTTACAAGGGTTGTTGCTCAAGAAAAGAAGAAATGTGTGTGGAATTCTAGTGAAGCTACTTGATGGAGCGGTCACACGGATTGGCAACGTGGCGATCTTCTTTGTTGCAATATTGTATAGGTTTTCCTTACATGGGAATAAGTTTGGAATTCTATAAATAGGTGTGGTAGGAGAATTGTTAGCACATGAATTTGAGAACCTTGATGGAGAGAAACAGTCTATCATGCTTAGAAGAAGCAACCCATGAAAAAACACAAAAGGATTTGAAAACCTATAAGTTAGTATAGTTGAGTGTTTAGGAGAAACACAACAGGACTAGAAAGTTAGGAGGTGAGTACGATTGAATATTTAGGGTGAGAAGCTAGTGATCTCTGAGGAAGAGAGTGTGTCAATTAACCTTGAGAGCAACAATAGGAGAAAACCTTGTATAGAGCTGAAGAGCTATTGTATTGAGTGGAGAGTTGTAAATGGTTGTAATTCTCTGTTTGATATAATCAATATATTGGTGAGTTTCATCCCGGGATTGAGTTAATCCAAGGGTTCTCACCTTACCAAATATCTGTGCATATTGAGCTGAACTTTCTATCTAACAATTTAAAGTTCATATTGTGGCAAATCCCTTTATTCCTGCACTTATAACATACTTTCTTTGTAGCATGTTGTGTTTATAAAAGGGACTTAGACTCGCTTTAAAGTGTTTTTGTCTTCCGTATCTATAAAACAGTTAAGCTAGTATATCGAGCTACTCTTTTATAAGAGCTGGTCGATTTAAGTTACTCTATCTTATTCAGCAAGTGATTCATATCTATATCTACTCGCTGAATTTGATCCTTGTACACTAGCATTGTAGCTACTTGTACTTAGGGTATAAGAGTAAGTGTGACATTATTCTTACTATCTTCTATCACACTTAATACTAGTCTTGTACGCATCCTATATAAACCCACAGATGACTATGGGCAATACTATCCCATTAGTCGACATGCTTTTAGGGAGGGTTTCAGACTCCCAATCCCTCTTTTTATGAGGGATATTCTCTAGGAGATGGAATTGAGTCCCACTCAATTGCATCCGAACTTTCGGAGGCACGCGACAACTTTCCAGCTTCCCTGCCAAGAGATCGATTATACCCCTTCTACCCATCTCTTCCGATCTTTGTATAAAACTAAGGCATATAGTTGGGGTTTTGGTTACCTGCACATGCCAATAAAACCCCGGTACATTATGCCGACCAATGAAGTGGGATGGCTTTCTCGCCAAGTCCTAGTGAAGCCTCGTAGGGAGAATTGTTTGGACCATCACATTCGTATGAATGAGGTGCGCGAGTCTCCCTGTATTCGGACGGACAGCTCAAGAAGGTCAAGGAGGACTTTTCCGCCTTTACTAAAGTGGGTTAGAACAAGTATAATAACGCCGTGACCATCGAGTTCCTTGCGCGTCGTGGCCTGAGTCAATTACCTCCTCCTAGTAGGATTTTGGGAACTTCTCTCTACACGTCTAGTATATATAGTATATCGCCTAAATTTCATCTTCTTGTCTTTTTGAAGAAGAAGATTGCTTCACTTTTCTCAACATCGTGGACGACGAAGACCATCGTCTGCCCCTCCTGCCACCGAGGCGTTGGCTAATATTATTTTGCATCCTCCGCCGCCTATCGATGTTACTCATGCAGAGCCATTCTAGATGCTTCTGTCGACCATCATCTTGGACGATGATTCTATACCCTTGTCGACCATAGTTGATGCAAAAGGGGCAATATGACTCGCAACTCTCCCCATGCATCGAAGAAGAAACTAAAGAGGTCCAAGGAGTAGAGCGTGGTTCATCGAGCCAGGCTTCACTTAAGCAAATGGAAGTTGTCTCAAGCAAGAGCTCGGGAGCCTGGCTCCTTACCCCTGATCTCACGAGGCAAGCCGTTAATCACACTCTTTCTTTGCCTAATCCTCCACCTTATCTTGATCGAATGATAAAGGTAGATACCACCGAAGGCCTCCAGCTGTTGGCATGGGTGAGTGTAATAATTTTACTTGTTTTCTTCTTCTTCGTGTGTTTACTTGTTTCTTCTTTGTTTTCAGGTGATGCAACTCTGCACAGAGGCTGGGGAAAAGTTTGAAGAGGGGGTGAACAACACATCTGCTGAGTTTTCTAAGAGCTATGATGAGTTGGATAAAAATCACAAGAAGTTGAGCAAATCTTTACAAGACCTTCGGTCAAAGGTTTCGAACCTTCAGGAAGATTCATCTTGCGAGAATGAGGCACTGACCATAACTATTGCTGAGAAAGATAATGAAACTGCTGAGCTAACTCAGGAACTCAAGAAAAAGGTTGAAGAGGTGGAAGTGGAGAAAAGCTCTTGTGAAGTGTTGGGCTCTGAGTTACAAGCTTTGAAAGATGGTCAAGAAGCTGCGCTACAAAATCTCGTGAAGATGGTTTTAACAAATATGTAATTGGGTACCGCGAAGATTTTCGCAGGAATTATCTCTGTCAATATCAGATGGATGTATATAATGAGGCAGCCAAACTTCAGGAAAACGAGCAGGGTCTTTCTAAATATACATTTGATGGGAAGAAACTGTTCGACAATCCCCCTATGCCTCCAAGTTACACTCCCCTGCCTCTAGGTGCCTTTATGATGGATAAAGATGAGACACTAGAGGCTTGGACTGTGGTGAGCTTTTCAAAGGAAAGAAAAATCACACCAAGTCACGAGCGTGAGGCGGTTAGGGGAGCAACTATTTTCTCAAGGCTAAAGAAGGCTCGTGAAGAGACTCTGGCTGGAACATCTTCTGCTCATCCAACCAATCCTCCTAATCCTCCAACTGTTTCTTGAACACTTTAATTATGCTACTCTTGTAAGGAACTTGGTCATTTTTTGGGTGGAGCCCTCTGTGGGTTTGTAATATAACATCTTGCATCTTTTGCGTACTTTTAGTGTTTTTAAATTGAGTGCTTGCATCTCTTTGTGTTTGCTAACTCGAGATCCTCTCCTTACTACCCATTGCCTTTTATTTTATGTGGGGATAACCACATATAGAAAAGGTAGGAACAAGGAGGTCGCGAGGGCTTTGCCTTGGCAAAGTGATGATTATAATATCATAATAATGACTTAAATAAAGATAAAGCATATTTGCCAAATGTACTTATTTATATAACATGCAAAGATAAAGAAGTTTAAATGACATAGAATTTTTCATTTTGCGATCTTTTTCTTGGTCTTTAACCCTTTGTACCCTCTTTCCTTGTTGTGTTGGCAGTCATCGAAGAGGCATGTCCAATTCTGGATTTTAGCTGTTCGTGATATCTAACTACATTGAATATAGACTTTTACTTACCCAAGGTCTATCTCTCTTCTTGCCTTGGGGCTCCCTGTGGCGATGCCTCTTTTAAATCATGTCGAGGATTTCCCTGTTACATCACGCGGTTTATGAGTTGCTTATCAAGGTATCGATGTATCTATGCTTTACACTTTTACATACCTTGGATGAGGCAGGAGTCTAAGCTTTTAGGGAGTGCATTGCTCTTTCGTTGTCTCGAATCACTTTCATTCGACCTATATTACAAATTTGCTTATTCCAGCAATTCAGGAAAAAGATGATTTAGCCCGATGCTTTTTCTTGCTCGCGAGTAGCTCGGGGCATATAGATCCCTATGATTTAGCCCGACCTTTCACTTGCTCACGGCTAGATCGAAGCATGTAGCTCTCGATGATTTAGCCCAATGGTTTTTGTTGCTCGCGAACATCTCGAGACATATAGATCTCGATAATTTAGCTCGATTTTTTCCTGCTCGCGACTAGCTCGAGGAATATTGCTCTCGATATTTAGTCCGATGCTTTTTCCCCTTTCTACTTCTATCTTTGTTAGCTTGTACTACGGTATAAATAACTAAGGATTAGTTTTTGTTTTTTTGAGGGGTCAATATACTTATTTAAGAATGAAAGTTGTACCTCGCTCGATCAAATGAGCACAATTCTCTCACCCGGACCTATTATCCGTGCATCTTGGTTAGCTCAGCCCATGCGTGTTGCCTCGCATATATGTTGCGACTAGTTCATTTTAACGTTCATTGCCTAAAGGTATTTTTTTTGGTGTCTTATGCACAAATGCAAATAATGATAGGGATAATTGAATATGTACCTGAGGCGAGGTCTTTCCTGCTAGGAATAGTATTTGCAGAGCCGCATCATGTTCCAAAACTTTGCGATGCGGTTTCCTGTATAGTCTTTTAGCTTGTAAGCACCTGGGGCTACTTCTGCGCCGACAATGTATGTACCGTCTTAGTTTGGATCAAGATTTACTCTTTCTTCTTTCTTCATTACCAGATCACCTTTCACGAATCCTTGGGTTTTGATTTTCTTGTTGTAGTACTTTGCGATGGCTGCTTTGTCATTTGTTGCTCGAATGACAACCATCTCGCGAATTTCCTCCATGAGTTATAAATCTTGGGCCATCTTATCTCTATTTTCCTCTTCATCATAATGTATTATTCTATCTGTTGGGAATAGGTGTTGTACTGGTATGACTGCTTTGACACCATATGCTAGAGCAAATGATGTTTTGCCAGTTGCTCGTTTGACTGTTGTACGATTTTTCCATAGAACGAGGGGTAGCTGTTCGTCCCATCTTCCTCGTGATCCATCTAGCCTTTTATTTAGGTCAATCACAATGATTTTATTGGCACCTTCTGTTGGTGATTTTAGTGTCATCAATTCATTTTAGTCGTAATGTGATTTACTAGAACTGATGCGGTTTATCGTGAGGCTCGGAAACAAGTCTGGGTTAGTGCGGAGTGCACGCTTGTTGAGCTAACGGTTCATCGATCACAACTATGAAACAGGGTCGAGGGGAATGCGCTCGAGAGGTTCTCAGCGCTCTTGATGCGCTTCAAGAGGGTCTCGACGAGAAGTCCTCGACGAGCTCGTTCGAGAGGTCCTCGACGAACTCGTTCGAGAGGTCCTCGACGAGCATGTTGAAGAGGTCCTCGACGAGCACGTGTTCGAGAGGTCCTCGACGAGAGGTCCTCGACGAGCACATGGTGGATTGGTTCTCGACGGACATTTTGGAAAGATATTTTGGTCGTCGAGGTTCTCGACGAGCATGGTGTATAGGTTCTCGACGAGCATCTTGGAGAGATACTCGTCGAGCAGATGGTCTCCCAGAGACTATTTGTTATACGTATCTTTTGGCCGTCAACAGGTACTCGACGAGCACCTCATGAAGATACTCGGCGAGTAGTATCTGTGATTTATGGTTTATCAACCAGACGTGGGTGTATAACTGCCCAACCGCCAATTCAGTTTTTTAGCTGTTCAACTGCCCACTCTGTTTCGTGGTGAACCCATTACTTTTATGGGGTTTCAGTTCTATATACAGGAGACGATATTGAGCACGAGATTAGAACAATTTCGACGAACAACTGCTCGACTTCTCAAATCAAATTTCATAAGTGCCTGAATTTGATTGTCCCTTCTCGGATTATCCCCGCAAGGAATTCGTGTAACCCTGGCATTTCTATAGGGTCGAATTATCTTGTTCGGAAAGTGAACAAACACGATCCGTTGAAGGCTTCCAGGATTATCACAACATCGCACGAAGACGCAGTAGGACCAACAGAACGAACAAGATAATTGCTGTTGATAATGGCTGGAGGTAGCACCATCAAGGAGATGACCACGAACTTTGGGAAGCTCGAGAAGTTTCAAGGCCAGGATTTCCGCCGCTGGCAAAAGAAGATGCATTTCATGCTGACGGCGCTGAAGGTGGTGTATGTGCTGTCTACACCAATGCCCGAGATAGTGGAGGATGAGCCAATCGAAGTAATCAGGCGTAGATCCAAGTGGGAGAACGATGATTACATCTGCAGAGGGCACATCTTAAACGGTATGTCTGATCCCCTATTCGATATTTACCAAAATGTTGAGTCTGCGAAGGAATTGTGGGATTCTCTTGAATCCAAGTACATGGCAGAGGATTCTTCAAGTAAGAAATTCTTGGTGAGCGATTTCAACAACTATAAGATGGTTGATTCGCGCTCTGTCATGGAGCAATTCAACGAGATCCTCCGGATCCTCGGACAATTCACTCAACATGGCTTGAAAATGGATGAATCCATTTCTGTTTCGAGTATAATCGATAAATTGCCTCCATCATGGAGAGAGTTTAAACATACTCTGAAGCATGGGAAAGATGAACTATCACTAGTTCAGCTTGGTAGCCATATTCACATCGAGGAGTCCCTAAGGGCTTCGGAAGATGATAAGGGAAAGGGCAAAGGTATTGCTGGACCCTCGGTCAACATGATTGAAGAGGGTGGCAAAAACTTTAACAAGGGCAAAGGGAAGAAACGTGCTTCCAATAACCACAAGGGTAGTTTCGGTTCTAACAAGAAACCGAAACTCGAGTGTTGGAAGTGTGGCAAAACAGGCCACTTCAAGCGGGATTGCCGGTCTGGCAAGAAGCACGTGAACACGAGCGCAAGTGGTTTGGGAAAAGGGTCTTCGGATCAATCCCGAGCGCAAGGTCAGAATCTAAAAAGTGATTTGAATGATGTATTTGAATATTCAGTTTCACTGATTTCTGAGGCATATTATGTGCAGGATGATGCGGTCGTGTGGTGGATAGATTCTGGCGCCACTACACACATTTGCAAGGATCGTTGCTGGTTCAAGTCGCTTGTACCAGTGGATGACGGTTCGGTTCTTTACATGGGGGATGATCATTACGCTCCCGTGGAAGGCAAAGGAAGTGTGTCGCTAGAATTTAGTTCAGGAAAAACTTTGTTGTTATGTAATGTTTTGTATGTACCTAAGTTACGGAAGAACCTTATCTCTGGGCCAGTTTTAAACAAACTTGGTTTTAAACAAGTGTGTGAATCCGACAAATTTATTCTGTCGAAATGTGGAGTGTATTTTGGTTCCGGATATTATAATAATGGTATGTTCATGATGAATTTGAACGGAGTACCGCAGAATTCTGGGTCTGCATTTATGTCCTCGTCGAGTGCTTTTATGTCCTCGACGAGCACTGCTATGTCCTCTATGAGTGTTGGTATGTCCTCAACGAGTGCTGCTATGTCCTCGTCGAGTGCTTGTATGTCCTCGACGAGTATGAATGACTCATCATTGTGGCATGCTCGTTTAGGACATGTGCACTATAAGAGGATGAATGATATGGCGAAACATGACTTAATTCCTGTGTTTGATGGGAACATTGGAAAATGTTCAACGTGCATGTTAACAAAGATAACTCGACAACCTTGTAAAAGTATAATTAGGAAATCTGTTATACTTGAATTGGTTCATAGTGATCTTTGTGACTTGCATGGTACACCATCATTAGGGAATAAAAAGTATGTTATTACTTTCATAGATGATTCTTCTAGGTTTTGTTATGTGTATTTGCTTCATTCGAAGGACGAGGCCTTAGATAAATTTCGTATTTATAAATCTGAGGTTGAATTACAACAAAATAGTTTAATTAAAACTTTACGCACGGATAGAGGTGGTGAATACTATGATCCGGTATTTTTCCAGTCCATGGGGATTATTCATGAGACTACGGCTCCTTATACACCACAACAAAATGGTGTGGCCGAGAGGAAAAATAGAGCTCTTAAGGAAATGGTAAATGCCATGTTATCTCACTCGGGATTGAGCGAGGGGTTCTGGGGAGAAGCCATGTTAACGGCTTGCTATTTATTAAATAGGGTTCCTAATAAAAGGAACAAGACTACCCCATATAAACTTTGGTATAAGAAACGTCCTAACTTGTCATTTTTGCGAGTTTGGGGTTGTAGGGCCGTGGTTAGATTACCGGACCCTAAAAGAAAAACTTTGGGTGAAAAAGGGATCGATTGCATCTTTGTTGGATATGCTGAGCATTCCAAGGCGTATAGGTTCTATGTTATAGAACCTAATGACTCGGTTTCTATTAATACAATTATAGAATCGAAAGATGTTATTTTTGACGAGAAACGATTCTCTTCAATACCTAGACCAAAGTATGTTATACCAAGTTCTGATGAAACTCTAAGGGATGATCAATTGATTGATGTACCAAGAGAAGCGCATGAACCTCGTTGAGAATTGATGTTCGACGAGAAGCGCATGAACCTCGTCGAGAACTTGATGTTCGACGAGAAGCGAATGAACCTCGTCGAGAACTTGATGTTCGACGAGAAGCGCATGAACCTCGTCGAGAACTTGATGTTCGACGAGAAGCGCATGAACCTCGTCGAAGCAAAAGAGCAAGGAAGAAACCTGAATTTTATGGCTCTGATTTTCAACTATATTTAGTTGAGGGATCAAAGGATCAAATTGAGTCCCAATACTCGTATTGTTACAGTATTGAGGAGGATCCAAGGACTTATGATGAGGCCATCAAATCTCGAGACTCTAGCTTTTGGAAAGAAGCGATCGACGAGGAGATTGGCTCAATCATGGAGAATAATACTTGGATATTATCTGATTTACCACCAGGTTGTAAGCCACTGGGCTGCAAATGGATCTTCAAGAGGAAGATGAAAGTCGATGGGACAATCGACAAGTTTAAAGCGCGATTGGTTATCCAAGGCTTTAGACAAAGGGAAGGTATCGACTATTTTGATACATATGCTCCTGTTGCTCGTATCACTACTATTAGATTGTTAATTGCCTTGGCGGCTATAAACAATCTAGTGATCCATCAAATGGATGTAAAAATGGCTTTTCTAAATGGAGATTTAGAAGAGGAAGTGTACATGAAGCAACCGGAAGGATTTGTATTGCCCGGTAATGAGCATAAAGTGTGTAAATTGATTAAATCATTGTATGGGCTGAAACAAGCACCAAAACAATGGCATCAAAAGTTTGATGAGGTTGTCTTGTCGAGTGGTTTCACTCTAAACCAAGCAGACAAGTGTGTATATAGCAAGTTTGATGCGCTCGGGAAGGGTGTAATCATTTGCCTATATGTGGATGACATGTTGATTTTCGGTACTGACCAAAATCAGGTTGATAAGGCCAAGAAATTTCTGTCATCCAGATTTTCCATGAAAGATATGGGAGAAGCGGACGTAATTCTTGGTATAAAAATCAAGAGGGAGAACAAAGGGTTTGTGATTACACAATCTCATTACATTGAGAAGATTCTCAAAAAGTTCAATCATGAAAGTTGTTCTCCGGTTAGCACTCCCATGGATATGGAAGCAAAGCTTATGCCTAATACAGGGAAACCCGTGGATCAACTTGAATACTCAAAAGCCATAGGCTGTTTGATGTATGCTATGACTAGCACTCGACCGGATATAGCCTATGCGGTTGGTAAGTTGAGCAGATTCACTAGTAACCCTAGTAGACATCATTGGCATGCTATAACAAGGGTTTTCAAGTATCTAAAAGGTACTATGATGCATGGTCTGTCATACATGGGATTTCCTTCGGTGATAGAGGGTTATAAGGATGCTAGTTGGATAAACAATGATGACAGATCCTCGACGAGCGGATGGGTGTTCTTGCTCGGGGGAGGTGCCATTTCATGGGCTTCTAAGAAACAAACTTGCATTACAAGTTCCACTATGGAATCTGAGTTTGTTGCATTAGCTGCCGCTGGGAAAGAAGCGGAATGGCTAAGGAACTTAGTGTATGAGGTTCCGATATGGCCTAAGCCGATATCACCCATTTCTATCCGTTGTGATAGCGCTGCCACCTTGGCTAAGGCTTATAGTCAAATTTACAATGGCAAGTCTAGACACTTGGGTTTTAGACATGGGATGATTAGGGAGCTAATCATGAATGGTGTGATATCCATTGAGTTTGTTCGGTCGCAACAAAACTTGGCTGACCACTTGACGAAGGGGTTAGGAAGAGACTTAGTGATTAAGTCGGTGATTGGGATGGGATTAAAGTCCATCTAAATCTACCAGTTATGGTATACCCAATTCCCTTCTAATACAACGTTAGAAGTTGAATTCAATGTGGAAAGACCATAGTTGAAGATTGGAGCGCAACATGTATCCCAAGGTATGCGCTCGGACCTGTGAGTGATGTTAGGTTGAAGTACATCTTCTTAATGGTTCTTTTGACAAATTGCTTACGCAGGGGCAAGACTAAAAGAACCACCTATATGAGCATGAAGTTTAGCCGCTTCAAGAAGCTTGGACTTGGCTTCCTATATGCTTATGAATGGATAAGGACACATGGCTTGTATAGTGTCAAGTATGACTAGTAGAGTGTTGTATAAACATGTGTGTACAATATCTTCAGGTATTCAGATGGGTTGACGGGTTCAATCGTTACGACACCCTGATTCTCGAGTATTTGGAATGTGTATTGTACTAAGGTGGAAATTCAATCGCAAGACATTTTCATTTATGCATTTGTTTGATCATTATGTCTGTATGTTAAAATTATGTATATATCATTATATATACTACGTAGATCAAGGATTACACTAAAATGGGGGGGATTTGTTGGTGATTTTAGTGTCATCAATTCATTTTAGTCGTAATGTGATTTACTAGAACTGATGCGGTTTATCGTGAGGCTCGGAAACAAGTCTGGGTTAGTGCGGAGTGCACGCTTGTTGAGCTAACGGTTCATCGATCACAACTATGAAACAGGGTCGAGGGGAATGCGCTCGAGAGGTTCTCAGCGCTCTTGATGCGCTTCAAGAGGGTCTCGACGAGAAGTCCTCGACGAGCTCGTTCGAGAGGTCCTCGACGAACTCGTTCGAGAGGTCCTCGACGAGCATGTTGAAGAGGTCCTCGACGAGCACGTGTTCGAGAGGTCCTCGACGAGAGGTCCTCAACGAGCACATGGTGGATTGGTTCTCGACGGACATTTTGGAAAGATATTTTGGTCGTCGAGGTTCTCGACGAGCATGGTGTATAGGTTCTCGACGAGCATCTTGGAGAGATACTCGTCGAGCAGATGGTCTCCCAGAGACTATTTGTTATACGTATCTTTTGGCCGTCAACAGGTACTCGACGAGCACCTCATGAAGATACTCGGCGAGTAGTATCTGTGATTTATGGTTTATCAACCAGACGTGGGTGTATAACTGCCCAACCGCCAATTCAGTTTTTTAGCTGTTCAACTGCCCACTCTGTTTCGTGCTGAACCCATTACTTTTATGGGGTTTCGGTTCTATATACAGGAGACGATATTGAGCACGAGATTAGAACAATTTCGACGAACAACTGCTCGACTTCTCAAATCAAATTTCATAAGTGCCTGAATTTGATTGTCCCTTCTCGGATTATCCCCGCAAGGAATTCGTGTAACCCTGGCATTTCTATAGGGTCGAATTATCTTGTTCGGAAAGTGAACAAACACGATCCGTTGAAGGCTTCCAGGATTATCACAACATCGCACGAAGACGCAGTAGGACCAACATAACGAACAAGATAATTGTTGTTGATAATGGCTGGAGGTAGCACCATCAAGGAGATGACCACGAACTTTGGGAAGCTCGAGAAGTTTCAAGGCCAGGATTTCCGCCGCTGGCAAAAGAAGATGCATTTCATGCTGACGGCGCTGAAGGTGGTGTATGTGCTGTCTACACCAATGCCCGAGATAGTGGAGGATGAGCCAATCGAAGTAATCAGGCGTAGATCCAAGTGGGAGAACGATGATTACATCTGCAGAGGGCACATCTTAAACGGTATGTCTGATCCCCTATTCGATATTTACCAAAATGTTGAGTCTGCGAAGGAATTGTGGGATTCTCTTGAATCCAAGTACATGGCAGAGGATTCTTCAAGTAAGAAATTCTTGGTGAGCGATTTCAACAACTATAAGATGGTTGATTCGCGCTCTGTCATGGAGCAATTCAACGAGATCCTCCGGATCCTCGGACAATTCACTCAACATGGCTTGAAAATGGATGAATCCATTTCTGTTTCGAGTATAATCGATAAATTGCCTCCATCATGGAGAGAGTTTAAACATACTCTGAAGCATGGGAAAGATGAACTATCACTAGTTCAGCTTGGTAGCCATATTCACATCGAGGAGTCCCTAAGGGCTTCGGAAGATGATAAGGGAAAGGGCAAAGGTATTGCTGGACCCTCGGTCAACATGATCGAAGAGGGTGGCAAAAACTTTAACAAGGGCAAAGGGAAGAAACGTGCTTCCAATAACCACAAGGGTAGTTTCGGTTCTAACAAGAAACCGAAACTCGAGTGTTGGAAGTGTGGCAAAACAGGCCACTTCAAGCGGGATTGCCGGTCTGGCAAGAAGCACGTGAACACGAGCGCAAGTGGTTTGGGAAAAGGGTCTTCGGATCAATCCCGAGCGCAAGGTCAGAATCTAAAAAGTGATTTGAATGATGTATTTGAATATTCAGTTTCACTGATTTCTGAGGCATATTATGTGCAGGATGATGCGGTCGCGTGGTGGATAGATTCTGGCGCCACTACACATGTTTGCAAGGATCGTTGCTGGTTCAAGTCGCTTGTACCAGTGGATGACGGTTCGGTTCTTTACATGGGGGATGATCATTACGCTCCCGTGGAAGGCAAAGGAAGTGTGTCGCTAGAATTTAGTTCAGGAAAAACTTTGTTGTTATGTAATGTTTTGTATGTACCTAAGTTACGGAAGAACCTTATCTCTGGGGCCAGTTTTAAACAAACTTGGTTTTAAACAAGTGTGTGAATCCGACAAATTTATTCTGTCGAAATGTGGAGTGTATTTTGGTTCCGGATATTATAATAATGGTATGTTCATGATGAATTTGAACGGAGTACCGCAGAATTCTGGGTCTGCATTTATGTCCTCGTCGAGTGCTTTTATGTCCTCGACGAGCACTGCTATGTCCTCTATGAGTGTTGGTATGTCCTCAACGAGTGCTGCTATGTCCTCGTCGAGTGCTTGTATGTCCTCGACGAGTATGAATGACTCATCATTGTGGCATGCTCGTTTAGGACATGTGCACTATAAGAGGATGAATGATATGGCGAAACATGACTTAATTCCTGTGTTTGATGGGAACATTGGAAAATGTTCAACGTGCATGTTAACAAAGATAACTCGACAACCTTGTAAAAGTATAATTAGGAAATCTGTTATACTTGAATTGGTTCATAGTGATCTTTGTGACTTGCATGGTACACCATCATTAGGGAATAAAAAGTATGTTATTACTTTCATAGATGATTCTTCTAGGTTTTGTTATGTGTATTTGCTTCATTCGAAGGACGAGGCCTTAGATAAATTTCGTATTTATAAATCTGAGGTTGAATTACAACAAAATAGTTTAATTAAAACTTTACTCACGGATAGAGGTGGTGAATACTATGATCCGGTATTTTTCCAGTCCATGGGGATTATTCATGAGACTACGGCTCCTTATACACCACAACAAAATGGTGTGGCCGAGAGGAAAAATAGAGCTCTTAAGGAAATGGTAAATGCCATGTTATCTCACTCGGGATTGAGCGAGGGGTTCTGGGGAGAAGCCATGTTAACGGCTTGCTATTTATTAAATAGGGTTCCTAATAAAAGGAACAAGACTACCCCATATGAACTTTGGTATAAGAAACGTCCTAACTTGTCATTTTTGCGAGTTTGGGGTTGTAGGGCCGTGGTTAGATTACCGGACCCTAAAAGAAAAACTTTGGGTGAAAAAGGGATCGATTGCATCTTTGTTGGATATGCTGAGCATTCCAAGGCGTATAGGTTATATGTTATAGAACCTAATGACTCGGTTTCTATTAATACAATTATAGAATCGAAAGATGTTATTTTTGACGAGAAACGATTCTCTTCAATACCTAGACCAAAGTATGCTATACCAAGTTCTGATGAAACTCTAAGGGATGATCAATTGATTGATGTACCAAGAGAAGCGCATGAACCTCGTCGAGAACTTGATGTTCGACGAGAAGCGCATGAACCTCGTCGAGAACTTGATGTTCGACGAGAAGCGCATGAACCTCGTCGAGAACTTGATGTTCGACGAGAAGCGCATGAACCTCGTCGAGAACTTGATGTTCGACGAGAAGCGCATGAACCTCGTCGAAGCAAAAGAGCAAGGAAGAAACCTGAATTTTATGGCTCTGATTTTCAACTATATTTAGTTGAGGGATCAAAGGATCAAATTGAGTCCCAATACTCGTATTGTTACAGTATTGAGGAGGATCCAAGGACTTATGATGAGGCCATCAAATCTCGAGACTCTAGCTTTTGGAAAGAAGCGATCGACGAGGAGATTGGCTCAATCATGGAGAATAATACTTGGATATTATCTGATTTACCACCAGGTTGTAAGCCACTGGGCTGCAAATGGATCTTCAAGAGGAAGATGAAAGTCGATGGGACAATCGACAAGTTTAAAGCACGATTGGTTATCCAAGGCCTTACAGGGGTGGTCCTCGTAGAGCGGTGAATCGCCGATCTCGCAATAACTTTTCTCGGTGTCGGCTAATGCCAGAGGTTTAATGGACAACCTGCGGTGGTACTCAATGTCGAACTTTGACAGTTCAATCACCCACTTGGTCATTATACCTCATAGCGTCGGTCGATGAAAAATTCCATGCAGAGGCAAGTCAGTCAGTACTTGGATAGTGTGTTCGTGGAAATACGGCCTTAACCTTAGTGTTGCAATGATCAATGTGAATACCGTCGTCTCGACAAAGGAGTATCGGCTTTCGGTCAGCAATAGTGCTTCACCGATGAATTAAGTAGGCTTATTCTCTACACGAGTAAGCAACACACTCATAGTTCGCGAGTTTGAAGCTTGGCACAACTTCAATGTTTCTCCCGGAATGGGTGATGATAAGGTTAGCAAGTTGTCTAGGTGCTCCTTGAGGCTAGTGAAGGCCGCTTGACATTCCGCCGTCCACTGGAATTGTTTGGCTTCGTCAGGATCTCAAAGAATGGCAAGTTTTTCTCGGCCAGCTTAGCACAGAACCTACCCAGGTAGTTTACTGACCTTGTGAATCTCTGCACTTCGTTGGTCGTACGAGGAGCTCTCATGTCCAGGAAGGCCTAAACATTAGATGTGTTCACCTGAATACATCGCGAGCTTATCTGGTAGCCCAAAAACTCGCCCTTTGTAACCCTAAATATGCATTTTTCTGTCGTTCTATCTCATGCCATTTTTGCGCAATGTGTCGAATACGTCACGCAGATCCCTCAAATGATCTTGTTGGCGCCTTCCTTTTAAGACTATATAATCGGCGTAATCCTCGACTATCATTCCGCTCTACCCTTGGAAAACCTTGTCTACCAGCCTCTGAAAAGTGGCCCCAACATTTTTGAGACCAAATGGCATAACTCTGTAGTATAAGGTGCCTTTGTCTATTATGAAAGCGGTGTGGCTTGTGTCTGTTGGGTTTATCATGATCTAGTTATATACGGAGTAAGCATCAATAAAGCTTAGAGCCTCATGACATGCTATGAAGTCGACAAGTTGATCTATCGATGGCAGAGGATAGATGTCTTTGGGGATGCTTTGTTCAAATCAGTGAAATAGACGCACATGCGCCACATTCCTGTGTCCTTCTTTGGCACCATTAAAATGTTTGCGAGCCAAGTAGGATATTGTACTGGATGTACAAATCCTGCATTAAGTAGCTTCGCGACTTCCACTATTGCAGCCTCGTTCTTAGGGCCTGCTTGATTTCTCTTCTTTTGCCGCCGAGGTTTTACCAGCAGGTCACTAGAAAGAGTGTGAGTCATTACCTCAGGTGGGATGCCATTAAGGTCTTTTGGAGTCCATGCAAAGACGTCATGCGAGGCCCCCAACAAGGTCTCGATATCCTTTGTTGCTTCTAGTAATAGTCCTTGTCCAACATACAACTTCTTATCTTCCTCATTAAAGGGTGTGATTGCGTGCTTCATGATATCGATGCAGGTAGGAGGAGAATTTTCCCTCGTTACTGATCGTGAAGCTTCTCGTGGGTCCATATCTTCCTCGTCTTTCGTGCGGAGCAAACCCGACATGTAGAGTTGGTTCGCGTGCACCACCTTCTTGTCATTTTGATCTTCTCAGATATAGCACGTCTCACCCTCCTCTTGGTTACCTCGATCCGTGCATATGCCCTCTTGTTTTGGTACCAATGCCTCAAATCGCGTTAACGAGTCCCGACCCAATATTGCGTTGTATGACGAAGCGAGGGGGATGACTAAAATGTTGATTGCACAACTCCTGCATGGGCCTCCCTTG
Organism: Phyllobates terribilis; assembly: GCF_046119375.1. Classification (NCBI taxonomy): domain Eukaryota; kingdom Metazoa; phylum Chordata; class Amphibia; order Anura; family Dendrobatidae; genus Phyllobates; species Phyllobates terribilis. The sequence goes on from NW_027369514.1 coordinate 38,303, forward strand.
TCTCCCAGGATCATGTTGATCGTCACGACGTTGAGTGGCTGCACAAAATCTCCTTTGAAGCCAACGAGGTTGCACTTTGTTTGCTTTAGTTCCGAGCTAAACATGGATGACGAGTGGTCGGCTAGCTTATCCCCCCACTCGACCACATCCATATCATTGAACTGCAACTAGAACGGCTTGTGGTCCATTTATCAACATCATTGGGTTCCCGGGAGGAAGGGGGCTTTGAAGGCTCTTCTTTGTTCTTGCCGACTAGGCAACCTGGGTTGGTGATGCCCGATGATCATTCCAAAAAAATTGTCTGCTCGAGGGAAGGCAATATGTTGTAGGGGATGTGCAATAGGTTCGTTGGCATTCTTCCCTTGAGCTCTCCTTTCTTCCATAAACAACCGATCCTCTCGTTCAGCTTCGCGATGTATACTCTGGCACTTGGCGGTGTTATGGGTATTGTTGCGATACTTGGAGCACCACTTTCCCTGATTTAGAGGTCCGGCCGGCCAGCATCATCTCCTACTTCCTTGTACGATCGCAATCATGTTCTGCACTTGAAAATGTGTTTGACCTTGGCCTCCTTGGAACTAGAGAGCTGGTGCTCGTGATCTTTGCTCGGGTTACTTCTTTGGTCCCCATGACTGGTTTCCTCTATTGTTGGCACCGATGCCTAATTTTTCTTTCGCAAGCCGTTCTAGCCCTGGTTCTTGCCCGTGATTCTATCGGACTTGATCTGACTATGTGCTTTTTGCAATATCTTCTTGTCATCGAGGTGCGCTTGTTTTCGACCCAACCTGTACAAGAAATCTGACTCGTCCAACAAAATCCCCCAAAGAATGCCTACCTAGCGCCATCCTTGGTAAAGTCGTACGTCTCAAGAGCTACTACCGTGAACATGTTGATGTATGACTCTTGGAATTTTCCTACCCCTTGCTTTACTCCCTGAGTTTGTAACATCGTAACCTTGCACTTTTTGGAAGCACTGAAGTGGGTCACTAACAATCCTCTAGGTCGTCGATGTTTTGGATCGTTCACTTGGATAGTGAGAGCATATGTTAGAGCAGTACCCGAAGTGTTCGGGAAACCTTTACACATAGTTGCATAGTCCACGTTACAGGCCTGCATCGCGTAATGGTAAATATTGAAATGATCTTGGGGATCCTCTGAGCCGGTGTAGTCTTTCGACGTTGGATATTTGAAATCATCGCAAGCTGGTATATTTACTATGTGATCCACAAATATTGTTCCACCATGCGAGTTGGAGCCTGCACTAACTTGCTGCCCTAGGAATGGGTTTAGTTGGACAGGGTAGTGGTCGTTCTGCCATGGCCCCATATATGGAACGTGAACAAGGTATTCCAAAATTTTATTGTTAATGGGGTTGTAGGTAGGCTCATGGAATTTTTGGTAGGGAGTTATGGCTCGTAAACTGGTTTGTAGAATCTCGAGGTTAAAAGTTGTGGCTTGTACACATGATCATTTATTCTTAGAGGGGCGACTCGAATTCGTAAACACACTCGTACTGATATTGTGGTGGACAAGGTGGCTCGGAGTGGCGTACTGGCCTTGCTCCATGCTCTAGACCTTGAGGTCATGAAGTGGTCGAAGATGGAGTCTGGCATTCTTTATCTCCCTCTCATGTTGCTTGTCTTCTAACAGACGCCACTTCTCTTCGTTTGCATGACGTTGTCTCTCGTCTTCCTATCGATGAATCCTTTCATCCTCCTCTTGTTGTTGTATCTTTTCCTTCCAAGAAATAAACTCGTTGTACTCTGCGACCTCATCACGAGTTAGATAAACTCGACTTTTGACAGTACCATTCTTCGATTTGGCTATCCCTCGAGTGTGAGACTCCCAAAGCAAGTGTGTTATGGTGTTGATACTCTCCATCTTTCAAACTCTTGAGTGGCCTAACTACGTGAGAAAGAAACCACAGTCAATGCCAGTGTTGATGCCAAGATTTCTCGCAATACAACACATCACGCGAGAGGCTGAAAACCAACCTTTTCCTCTCCTTGACTAGGGTAGGGAGGTCGTCGAGTTGAGGGATTGAAGAGTTGAGTATGACTCGGATGATTTTTGTAACTTCAACTCGCGAGGGTACCTGTACAACCAATCCCAGAGGGGATCTTCCTCTGGATTTGACTCTTTGACGCTGAAGTCAGTCTACGCATAACCGAGGGTATAACAATGTTTAAGAGAGAAAATAGGGTAAAAGAGAGTTCGAGTCCTCGTGAGGGGGAAAACGACTCATGAACTTGAAATTGTACCCAAAGAGGAATAATTCAACTAACAAATCACCGAAAATTTGTGCAAAGTTTAAGAGCTATAAAAGGAATTTTGAACAGTGTACTTCCTTTTCGGTTACTATTGATAGAGAATTAAAATGATACCCTATTTTTCCATTTCAAGCTATCATGTCACTCCATTCATGTTATTTTACCTTTTCTTTGTTTTTTTTTTGGGCTTTTGGATTATGTGTTTTTTCCCTTAACCCTAATAATGAGAATCAAACCTGACCAACGAATCTTCCCGAATACTGATGCTTGCCTAAAGCTCTGTGAACTTGAGTAATACTGTACTATACTGAGATGTTTAATGTTCTAACCCTCCTATGATCTTTGGCTTCTAAAGTTGAATATAATCCTGACATTGCAACTTTGCAAAAGTTTAAGAGCTTGCTTTTTGGGATTGACATTGCTACATTAATTCTCCTGCACAGCATATTTTGATGTTCTAATTGCTCGATTTATTGCTGAAAGGTCATGCAACCACTTTGGGGTCTCAACTCTACTTTACTTCAGTAATTGATATGTAATATCCTTTTGTTAATGAAGAGATATATTTGTTTGGTCACTTCCATTTTACCGTCCTCACAGTATTCTATGTAATGATATAATGTTAGACGTGAATACTTTTTTTGAGTTTGATGACACTTTTTTAAATTTAATGATAAAATTTTTAAAATTGATGATGTTTTTTAAAACCTAATGATACTTTTTCAAACGTTATGACGATGTTTTTTAGATTGATGATAGACTGTTAAAGTTTGATGACGTTTCTCCAAACTTGGTGACACTTTTTCAAATTTGATGACATTTGTGTTACAAACTTGGTAACATTCTTTTTAAACTCGATGAAACATTTTTCAAACTTGATGATAGTCTTTTTAAAATATGTGTTGATAATAAGTTTGTATGTGATGATAACACTAAATTGTGTTGATGATATTGAATCCTAAGAAATTATATGTTAATAACTTTATGTGTTGATGATAATATACTGTTTTGACGACAATGTAACATGTAGCTAGTTGTTGATTACACTAAGTTGTGTGATGACAGTGAAACTTGGAAAATTATGTGTTGATGATAAATAAATTGAAGTGTTGATGCATTAATTGTGTTGATGTTAGTGAAGCCTAAAAATTATGTGTTGATGACACTAAATTTAATTTTGAGGAAACCGCAGAGTCGTCATAGAGATGTATCACCACTAAGTCATCACAATATTGTCATCACCGCTATTGTCAACACATCTATTATCAGCACAACTACTGTCATCATCCCAGGTGTCATCATCATGGAGTGAAATTTTTTTTAAGAATAAGGGGATTAAAGAACTAATTTTTGAGGGAAGGATGTCAAACACCTCATGTTAAAATGTACATAGGGTTATTTAACAAAAATACCCGTTCTCTGATCATTACTGGAAATGATCTTATAAAGAGAGAGGAACATAAAATGATAGTCAAAAGCTAAGGTCGCAATATATATTTTGAAATTTCTAATAAACTCACCAGGTATGTCAGTATCTTGAAATCTCATAAAAATATCA